>NC_142929.1:172746171-172763671 GCF_046866305.1 Octopus bimaculoides
TATATATATATATATATATATATATATATATGCACACACAAACACACACACAAACACACACACAGACACGCACACACACACATACATACACATGCGTCCGTGGTAAATAAGAACACGGAAGGAAAAATAAATTAGCTCTACTTTGATACTTTGATACTCGTTACAATAGTTTCTGTATCACTCCGTTTCTAACCACATTGAATGCAAATTACTCCGTGCAAAAAATTAAGCGTTGCACGTCATCCGACTAACATAAACTCGTGCCTCTTTGTATTGTGTGAGAATATATATTTTGTGAAGTTAATAGAGGAAGGAATGAGGACAATGAGTACAAAGATGATAAATTGAACATGGACAAAAATAACAACAATAATATTAATATTAAAATTTAAAATTCGTACGCAAATAAAACTAATGGTTATGATACAAGTGGCATTGATAAGACACTAGACTGTAATAAATCAGTGATGACTGCTTGTCTAATGAAGTGCTACTTCAAAATACTCAATTGCTCGTACAGAATCATGTACATGCAATGTGGTTTCGAAATGAAGTGATTATAGAAACAGCTGTAACGGAAATTAAAAATGTGTTAAACTAATTTTTTCTTACTTCTGCCATTTATTACTATTTGAAATAGCTCCTAACCGGTTAAAACCGGTGTGGTGCTTGGATTTTCATACATCGATGGACTTGAAATTTCTTTTAAGTTCCAGTTTGAGAACGCAGGTAGCCATCAGTACGTGTCGAGTGCTGCAGTGGAGAATCACCGATTGTCTACCATCAACAACATCACTACGTATATATTATAAATAAATGTGTGTGTGTGTGTGTGTGTGTGTGTGTGTGTGTGTGTGTGTGTGTGTGTGTTTATGTATCTCAGAACGTACACATTTAGGATAGTCATAGTATATATATTTTATTTTCTTTACTTTATTTTGTTGCACCATTCCTCTCCAAATAATCTTTCGAATTATATATGCTGTGTACCTATGAATTACAAATTTCCGTAATAAATATCGGCTCATTCTCCCTCACATTTTCTTTATCGATATGTATCTTTTCATACTTGTATATGTGTGGGTATGCTCCTGTGAGTGTATGAGTGTGTATGCATATATATTTATGTAGGCATACTAGTTTATTTTCCATCTCCCTCATTTTCGGTATCTCACTCTCTCTCTTTCATATCCTTTTTATATTATCTAGCCCTGCTTGTTATCTCTGCCTGTCCCCCTCCTTCCTTCTTTATGATGCACAATCCATCTCTCAGTATTTGTAACTCCCTTTACCCTTTTCGTTTCCTCTCTTTCATTCAGTTTAGTTAATATCCCTTTCGCTTCAGCACAACTTTCCCTCTACTCTCCATCACTTTTGCTTCCCCGGGCATGTTTTAAGTCTAAGCATGCATCTAACTGACTTTCAGAACAAAGGAGTAATTCTTCTGACGCTGCTTCTGGAAAGGGATGGTGGATACAAATTATTTATTCACTTATTTATCGTTTCATTTTCTTTTGTTTTTCTTTGTTTATCCACGAAACAATCGATATTCGACCGCCTCTTTGAACAGGGATCTAAAGATGAAAGATGCTTAAGAGACAAATCTAGCGTGGCAATATAACTTCTGAAGCGTGAATTATAATTAGAACTACAACTGCCACTATGAATAACTCGTTCTAATCCACCACTATCAACACCACCGCCATTACTACTACTACTACTACTACTACTACTACTACTACTACTACTACTACTACTACTACTACTACTACAAGGATAGTTGAAATTGTAATAATTATAAAGAGGAAAACCTCTATAATATTGATAAGAGCAATAATTAAAAAAAAAAAAAAATAATAATAATAATAATAATAATAATAAATATTTTAATGGGCATCGGAGCCTAAGACGTTTGGAGACAGAATAATATAAAGATAAAATGCATAAGAAAACGACAGACAAAAAAGATGATGGTGGAGCAGAATATCTATTAAAAAAATCGGGAATAGACAAACAAACAAAAATAACAACAAATTTCAATAACAGCTTACAAGAATGAATTAATTGCGAAAAATGTTTGAATTGGAGAGCGAACTATATAAGGCGATTCAGGGCGTCCCACAAACTCGGATTAGCTTAACATACTTCTTATTGCCAGTCTACAGAATCATGGTAGGAGCATAGACCTAATTTAGGCACACGAATTTCTTGAAACTCAGCGTTATTTGATAAATTTTAATGAAGGGAGATAAATGAATCTCGGCATTTATCTTCCCCTGTAAACAGTCAAAAGAAAAAGAAGCTGAAGATGCTTGGACTAAACAAAAAAGAAACCAGTACAAGGGAGGTGCGGAAGAATTAGGAAGGCAGCAGCAGCAGCAGCGACAAGTGTAGTAGTAGTAGTAGTAGTAGTAGTAGTAGTAGTAGTAGTAGTAGTAGTGGTGGTGGTGGTGGTGGTGGTGGTGGTGGTGGGGGTGGTGGTAGTAGTAGTAGTAGTAGTAGTGGTGGTGGTGGTGGTGGTGGTGGTGGTGGTGGTGGTAGTAGTATAGGCAGAGGTGGAAGAAGAAGAAAAAGAAGTAAAATAATAATAATAGGAGGAGGAGGAGGCAGAAAGAGAAAAAAGATGTGGAAGAACAAGAACAAAAAGAAGACGAAGAAGAAGAAGAAGAAGAAGAAGAAGAAGAAGGCAAAAATAGACATTCTCTTAAACGGTCCTTCAGCCATGCCAGTCATATTTTTCGCCATGTCAAATGAATCCAAGATGACACAGTCCAATGTAGAAATTTTCTCTGATCGTAGTCTGTGATTTGAGGCAGATTTGACAGCTGTTTCTAACAAGGCATACGACCGAATATACGCAACAGGATATTCTAAGTTTCATAAAGAAAATACAGTAACGATGAGCCTCTAGTGGTAATAGACTGCATAAGTGCTGGTAGTAGAAGTAGTAGTAGTAGTAGTAGTAGTAGTAGTAGTAGAAGTAGTAGTAGTTGTTGTTGTTGTTGTTGTAGTTGCTGCAGCAGCAGCAGCAGCAATAGTAGTAGTAGAAGTAGTAGTAGCAGTAGTGGTTAATAATAGTAGTAGTAGTAGTGGTTAGTAGTAGTAGTAGTAGTAGTAGTAGTAGTAGTAGTAGTAGTAGTAGTAGTAGTAGTCTCTGCTGCTGCTGCTGCTGCTGTTGCTGCTGTTGCTGTTGTTGCTAATATCACTACTACAGCTGCTGCGACTACAGCCTACAGTAGCAGCTACTACTGCTACTACTGCTACTACTACTACTACTACTACTACTACTACTACTACTACTACTACTACTACTACTACTCCCCAGACTCGCTTAATTATTATGCGTGGAGCGTAGTTGAGCCAGAGACCAACAAATTTTGTTGTAGCACCAAAGTTGAGTAGAAGTCAAAGATTATGGCAGCATTCCCCAACCCTAACAAGGAGACCGTCCAGAAGAGTTGCACGAGATTCTGAAGTCGTCTGGAGGTCGTAATTGAAGCCAATGGCGATTTTATTGAATACATGTACTCTTCGGTATTTCAAGATATTTTTATGTAAATTTAGTAAATATTCTGTTAAAATCAGATATCAGTGTTATTTTCATTTTTGCTTAATTTAGACAATTTATCCACCGCACCCTGTATGTATGTATGTGTGTGTGTGTGTGTATGTCTGTGTGCATATATATATATATATGTATATATGTGTGAGCGTGTGAGTGTACGTGTGTATGTGTGAGTGTGTGTGTGCGTGTGTGCGTACACGTGTGTACACGCGTGTGAGCCAGAGATAATCCATGCAGTGGAAACATCCCTCAATACCAGCTCTAAACAAGGTGAAGGTCGTTTCATATGCAAGGAATGTCATGGCTTCAGTCTTGGAAGATGCAAATGCATTGTGTTTATTGCTCTCTTCAAAAAAGCCACATCGTCATCGGGGAGTACTATGATTTGCTGAGGAAGTTATGAAAGGCTATCAAGACCAGACACAGAATGACTGGCCACAGTGCTCTTGTTTCATCAGGACAACGTTCCAGCACATAAGCACTTGGTTTCAATGGCTGTGTTGCAGGATTGTGGCAATGAGCTGGTTAATGAGACCTCCTATCACCACCACTGCGTCATATTTTCCTCATTTGACCCCATTTAACTATCCTCTATTCCCCAACACATAACAATACTTGGTAAACAATCAGTATCGCAGTTATGATGACATAATTTCTGCTTTTGATGCCTTTTCTATACCAACTTTACGGAAGCTTTTTCACCAATAGAATCCAAGAACAGCAACACCCATAGAAAAATTATGTGGACGGCAAGCAAGGGGAACTATGTTGAAAACAGCGTCATTTCATAAAATTTTATTGATCAGCCTTTGAACTTTTCAACCAAACCTCGTATACATGGTTTATGTTAATCTAAAATAATAATTGGCAAGTTTGTGTGTTTGTGAATTTGTTACTTTAACTCATCCGAGACTATCCAACAGACCTTGATGAAACTTGATACATTTGTGGGGCTTATGCTCATGAGGTCCCTTATGCACTTGGAACTTTTTAAAAATCGATTTTCAATCAGCAACGATTTTTCAAAAATCGTAAAATTTCGGCATTTTTCGCACTAGCCATCGTGAGATCAATTTGACGAAAAACGCCGATAAATAGACGAAAAATGTTTAATGGGTATAAACAGACAGCTTATTATCGGTAATCTATTTAACATTTGCTAATTCTTCATTTCGATACGAACTGTTTTGATTTCAATTCGTTGTGTTAATTCCCCAGCGTTGGTTTTAAATAGATAAGTGCATTTTATTTCTCAAACACAATTTAGGCATTTTGCGCACTAGCCGTTGTGACATGAATTTCACGAAATCTGCACCAAGGCGTTAAATTTCGCCATTTTATGCACATGCACAAAAATAACGGCAACACGGTCCTACCCATTAATATAGATTTTAAATTTTTGAAAAATATCGAAATTTGACGAAAAATGTTTCATAGCTGTAAACAGACATCTTATTAACGGTAGTTTATTTAGCATTGGTTTGATTTGCTAAAACTTATTATTTCAATTCGTCGTTTTCAATTAATAGCGTTTCAGATTTTAAATAGAGCAGTGTATTTTATTTCTCAAGCATTTTGTATTCAGTATTTCATGCATAACCATAGACATACTTACTGACAATCAAACTACATTTGTACAAACTACTACTTATATACAAGATTTAACTTAGTAATTTGCGAATACTTTGGAGTTCAGATTTGTGTTTAGTTACTATATGAACCTTAACTCTTATAGACGATTCAGGATCTTTATCAGTCTTTTGAAACAAGGGATATACTCATGTTTAACTCAACTCACTTAAAGAGTCAGGACTTCTTATAATGCAAAAGGTATTTTAGTCCTCAGATTGGATAACCCGTGTTATTTTGTCAAAAGACGAAACATATGAGATTTTAGAACTCTAACTTGTGTGGATTTCGTACACAGAAACTGAAAGAAGACTGTCGTATATATGTGTATAGTAGTCTCTGTGTGTGTGTCTGTGTTTGTAACCCCACCATTGTTTGACAACCGATGTTGTTGTGTTTACGTTCCCATAGCTTAGCGGTTCCGCAAATGGCACTAAGAAAAGACATACTAGGTTTACAAAGAATAAATCCTCTGGTCGATTTGTTCGACCAACGGCAGCGCCCCAGCATGGCCGCAGTCACATGACTGAAAGAAGTAAACAATAAAAAAAACCTATGCTATTTTAATCCCGAGCAAGGCTGGGTGTCTCTCTGCTAGTTTAATTATATATTTACACTCGTCTGTGATGTATATATATATATATATATATATATATATATATATATATATATATATATATACATGCATACATACATACATACATACGTACATACATACGTACATACATGTACATATATATACATATATATATATATATATATATATATATATATGCATACACACTAACATATATATGTGTATGTGTGTGTGTATTTATATGTATGTATTACATTTGTATGTATGTATTCTAGAGGATCGTCTTCCATCGATTATATAGATGAAGGTGTAATTAGCAGCAGTGTCTAAATGGAGAATGTACGTTATAAAATGCAACGCTATTGCAATTCCCAGCAGTTTTATTGAACCATGGGAACGTAAACAGGAGAGAATTACTACATGAAGCACTTGGTCTTGACAGTTAAGCGTAGGCGTTCACTTTTGTAATGGTATTATGATATTACATAGATGTTATGGAATTGAAGGCCTAAGTATTTGCATGCATGTGTTCAGTTTTTTCTACATTCTAAGATGAGATTATGCTGAGGCTATATGATTCAAACTCTGAGCTGGATAAAACGAACATCGAAAATTGTTCTGACAACGAAACTGTTAACTTCCCAAATGTGTATATGGAGCGAGAAGTAATAAAATCAATAATAATTAAAACGAGTTTGCAATTCTACCGCAGATAACAATTTCGTTCGCCTTCCTTACATACCGTATTGACAAATATGTGTAACATAATACACTCGGCTCAATTTGCTCACAGTTCTAAGGTATGCGAGCTGAAATACATTCTATAAACTCTTCTTCACCTCAGGAAAAGTTTGCATCTTTACGTGAAACATAATTATTGCGAATGTGTAATTTCAATAACATCTCATACATTATCTTTTTCACGAAAATAAGCAAGCTGGAAATCAATCTATTGCTTTCCTTAATACCGAATGATGTCCACGAATACACTGCACATTCTGAACATCAATAGTTTCTCGAAGAAGGGAAAACAATCAGATGGTGCAGCTAGTTGGATATGAACTGGAATTCGTAGTAACGATTGACTATTTTGTTAGTGATATAATCTTACATCCGTTCAAAATGATTGGTTATATGACAGTCACCAACTAATCAAATTAGAGTTGAAATTGAACTGAAATAGTATAGTGATGTCTCTCTTCACCCTTCTGTTTCTCTCTCTCTTTCTCTCTGTCTGTCTGTCTGTCTGTTTCTCTCTCTCTCTCTCTCTCTCTCTCTCTGTCTCTCTCTCTGTCTCTCTCTGTCTCTCTCTCTGTTCTGTTCTTTCTACCAAACTTTTGCTCTCTAAAATGTCAGAAAGAATGGCAAGCAAAATTAGATCCAGCTGCATGACTCTTTATATTTGACTAGTTCTAAAAAAGTGTACAGTGCATGCGACTTTCATTCTTGATTACCAACAGTCAATGCCTGTAATTGCTTGAGTAGCACATACGAAAGGGGTTTGAAGACAACCATTTGTTATATCATCTTATTGTAAATCCCTCTGTCGCTTAAAAAGTTTGATTATATAACCTAATCTCTCTACAAGAGAAAGTATTACAGCCAAGACGAATTCTATTTTTCAATCAACGCGTGTTTATTTCATCTGTTGTAGCCATGACTGACTTCAAAGTTCGGTATATCTCAGTCCATGTATATTTACTTTTCATGTGGCCAGCGATACATAACTTTAACAAATTTGACGAAATTAGTTTTGAAACGTTTCTGCACGTAGTTTTGCATTATTTTGTTTGGTATCTTTTGTCCTACCAATTTCAGTTATACAAAGGCAAGAATATGTTAAAGAAAACCTATTGTTCATGGAAATGTGATGAATTTCTAACTGATTTAACTGCTTATCTGTGTTGTTTTACCGTCGTATGCACTGTAAATATTTAGCTAAGCTACTCTATTTCAACAACTGAGCCAGATTATGTTAACTAGGTCTCGTCTACAGAAGTTAGGTTCGCTTTTGAGTTTTCATGGATTTCTTTTGCTTTCTTTTCTCAAACATATCTCAATGGTATTGTATAACAGAAGAACAATGTGCAGAAGAACCATTGCTAACATTTTTTTACGCTTGTAGATGATTTCTTTTTTGAATACAACAATGGTTTCTATAGCAGCATCAAAAGTGCTGTGGTTAAAAAGAACGTGAGGTCGAGAAAAGAAAGAAACAGATTGATGGATTTGAGATTGCACTGATTCATTTGGAGGTCAAGCTTTTGTTTGTGTAATGCATCAAGAAAAAGTTTGCAAGTGTATTAAAGCTCATGAGTAGCTAACAGTCAGGCGATGTTTTCATCAAATAGATGGAGATTCCCTCGAGACATTTAGCATTTCTTTATTACATAGAATATTGCAGAGCATGCGAAAACTTGTCATATTTTATTGGAAATGGACTTTGATATAAAACACAAGATTATATGATTGTTGGCACGATCACTATGGTTTTCTCAAACATATTAGCATGTAATTTTAGTAAATGCAGTAAACAATCAATTGAAGTGTCAAGTGTTCATATGTTATCCACATCAACTATATGTTTCCTGGTTTTCATTTTTCATTCGTATAGAATAGATACTAAACGAATACCATGCATACAATGTCACATTATATAAAAAATTACGAGTAGTTTATAACACTAACAGAAGGAGACGAGAAAATTAATATCAAGTGTAAATATGTTTATATGGATAGGTCTCACACATTCTCAACGATTAGGAAATGTTGAAATTAAGAGATATCTTTAAAAATTCACCTAAGTTATGACCGAATCATTATCGATATTTTTATAGATATAGTCTAATTAAAAATCAGAGATGCTTCTTTAATTGTCTTAATTTATATGGCCACCGTGTTGGTACTATTATCTGTAGTAACATCCTATTAAAATATGTGCTTTAAGAATCGATTAGGACATGTGCTTAGGAATTAAAGGTTTCATAGCGAATTTATTGTTCAGTGGTTCGGAAAATGGAATGATTTCTCTGTGGCAGGAGATCACTTTTATATGTATTGTCAGATGTTTTTTCTGCATCAAAGATGTTTAACTGTTCCATATTTTCGATTAGACAGTCTGTTTTGGCTTCTACTCATACCATTATTCACGTTCTCTTCTGCGGGCACACTGTCTGTGCATATATAACTGCTTATATATTTGAAGAATATGAGCCAAAATACAAAATACACAAAAAAGAAATAATTCGGCAATAGATATAAGTGTTTCACAATACAGATCTCAGTTAGTCGAAAGCGATATAATTCTCGTTGAGAATGTGCAACAAGTAATTCAAAATTCATAATATTAGAGCTAAGACAACGACGTATATGCAAGTAGCTTTGAAGAAGGTGGGGAAAATTCGAATGTTTCATAAAAAAAATACTTATCTATATCTAATCTTCAATACAATGCATAGTATTGTGTCTGTTTGTAAGTAAACAAATCTCATCAATTGGGAAATGAAAGAGTGAATTTTGACGTTGCGGATACTTTTTTGTCTGCGTATATAAAACCATCATATCTCTCTAACAATCGCTCTCTACATTTAGAATATTTTTTTCTGATTTCAGTCATTGCATGCTCATGTATATATATATATATATATATATATATATATATATATATATTTCGCAAACGAACAGACAAGTATATCTGTATCAAGTCATGCAACCACGTCCGTTGTGGGCTTGTGTGTGTCTGTGTTTGTCTGCAAGAACGTTTGTATTTTACCACACACCACGGGACAGTTAAAAACACACGTATGTGCGTGTCTGTGTGCACGCTCGTGTATGTGTGTATAAAACACTGTGACATCTGCAACAACGTACACACTATATTTTGACTACACTATATTTCTCATCAACATAAAGTAACAGGCCAAATAATAAGGAAACAATCTCAGATCTCTGGATATACATTAACATAACTACACACCACTAAATATGTAATCCAATCTGTACGAAATTAAATTGTGTAATTCTATATAGGAATCTACGAGTAGCGAAATAATCAATGTAGTAACCTAATGTTTATTTTCCAGTGTTTCTACAGTTACTACGTATATAAAGGAAATAGATTTTATTTACACATATATAATATTTTGTATGTTTAATTTAAGCTACATACACGCCGAAAAAGAGGCTTAACGGCCTTTCGTCCGTTCAATATGTTCTGAATTCAAATTCTGCTGAGGTCGACTTTGCCTTTCATTCTTTCGTGATCGATAAAATAGATCCCAGTTGAGTACTGTGGTCGATGTAATCGACTTACCTTCTCGTCGGAACTTGCTGACCTTGTGCCAAAATTTGAAAGCGATAATATTTCTCTTTGAAAATTATTAACTAGTGCTGCTGCTGCTGCTGCTACTACTACTACTACTACTACTACTACTACTACTACTACTACTACTACTACTATTAGCGCCACCAACTCCATCGCCATCACCACAGATCCTCTATTGCCATCAGTATGTTTCTGTAAATGAAATCGTCTTTCACTATATATTACGATTAAATCAGTGCTTAGCTTAACACGCGTTTCCAATTCGATCGTACAAAGTGGTACTGTTTGTCTGTCTCTCACTGTATAGATACACACACATACACTCACACTCACAAACAGACACACACACACACATAGACACACACATAGATGACTCCGTCAATCACGAATGACCATGGGTGCACCTAAGAGGTTCTCCTCCGGATACAAATCTGGGCGGAAAGTCGCCTCACCGGCGAACACAAAACCTAGGGTTGTTTTTATGGATGACCAGCAGTCGCCCATCCTTACCAGCCTCCCCTCTCCATGACAGCGATGTTATCTAAAAGAAAGGCAAAGGTCGATACAGCTTGGCACCAGTGACGTTGCAACTTATTTATACAGCTGAGTGAACTGGAGCAACGTGAAATAAAGTGTCTTGATAATTTAATCAAGATTTTGTCCAACATATTCCCCTCTCAGATTCATACACTTACTGCAGAGCCGTCCGTCAATTTTTATAAGCACTGAAAAAAAGAACTCGGAAAGTAGAGCCTCGCACTAGGCCTCTGTGTTAGTCACCGCTTCGGAATCGGGGTATAATTACGTGCCTTTGGGATATTTCTTCAGCTGTGGAAAGAGGTGATACTTGGAGGGGGCCAAGTGAAGACAATAAGGTGGGCGGTCTATCAATTAGAATCCAGATTCACGTATTTTCCGTAGAGTTTCATGTGCAGCGTGTCTTGTAAAAGCAGCTTTCCAAGGCGTTTCTTCTCCAAATCTTCATGCATTTCATCCAACAGAGAAATGTAGTATTCTTCGTTATTGGTACGACACTTTAGCAGGTATTTTATCAGGAGTATTCTGTCTTAGTCCCAGAAGAGTGAAGCGAGAATTTTTGTAGCTGACTTCTAGATCCGAATCACTTTGGAACGCGGTCGACCGCTGGGGTGCCACTCCATTGATTGCTGCTTCTTCTGAGGATCATAATGATGAGGACAAGTTTAATCCATGGTGATTAAACGAGCCACAAAATATGCCTTGCCCGCTGCAAACCGGTCCTAGATCACATTTTATGTCATCATCTGCGTTCAGGCATTTCAACAGTCATTTTGCGGGAAGATTTCTCAAAACAAGAATGTTGTGGATTTTGGGGCCAACTCTTTTTCAGGAAATCGCCAGAGTCTCAGCTATGACTTTAGCTGAAATCCGGCGTTCACCAAAATCATGTTGTGCACAGTGTCGGCTTTGTCCTCTGTGGTCGCGAAAGTTAAGGCCCCTGAACGGGGTTCATCTGTGACATTCAAGTGACCAGTCCTGAATCTTGATACCCAGATATTTACTGTGGAATAAGATGGACGGCCATCCTTCAATGATGTCTTCATTTTCACGTTTCTGTATGAATTAATATCTGTATGTGTAAATATCTATATATGTATGTGTGTGTATGTGTGTGTGTGTGTGTGTGTATTCACTCGTTTGTACATGTGCTCATTATATGTTCTATGAATGAATGAAATGAAAATATGACTCAAATCTTTTAGTTGTTCCGCCTTTAATTCTCACCTGCAAAAGATACCTACATTTCTTGAACTCCACACTTCCCTGCATAGCATTTTGCGCAATATTTGTTTGAGAATTCATTGCCTGTAGAGAAATCTGCTTATATATATTCTAAGCTCTATATTAATCCCAACCTTGTCGGCAACCGAATTTCTTATTTAATGAATTCATGAAAAGGTGATTACGTAACTGCGCGCTAATCTTAAAATCCTGGCAACTGTAAGATTAATGAAACTGAAAGATGGGAGAAAATATTATATTATCATAATGTAACACTTCATTAAAATACGAAACTCGTTATAGGTATTTCTGCCAAATAATTTGAGAAATTTTCTTCCAGCTTCAAACTCAAACTGGATATATGCCAGTCAGATGAGTGCAGTAAAAGTAAAGAACAATTTCTATTCTGATTATGTAGCTGTTGATATATTTATGGGAAATATTATATAGGAAAATTGGATTCAGATTGATACGTACCTTTAGAAATACAATTTTCACTTGCCGAAAGATAGCATTAAAAATATGATTATACGTAATTCCTGTTTACTTAACAAAGCTCTAAATCTTCAGCTATACATATAAATTATAGCGATAAAAAATAAGTGAATTTGTTTGGGAATGCTGGAGCGCCGGGGATTCATTTGTAAATGTACATAGACATGCTGAAATCTGGAAAATCTTGTCATGCTAAGATGATTGAACACATATTGGATTAAAAGATCACTCATGGTTTTGTTAATTTACCTTATATTTTGAACACTGTCTTCTGCCAGCGGTTTCAGGTTTCAAATATTTCACACTAACTTTTTATTCTGCTTGTCATTGTACTCACAGGCCTAATATGAAATACTATGCTCATGCGTACACCCGACTAATTCGCAGCACCATGAACAACGCGATAAACTGATTTACATTTATATATGTGTGAGTATACATAACTTTAGGGAATACCTTTATATATAAGAAATACCTATATATATATATGTATATATATATATATATATATATATATATATATATATATATATATATATATATATATATATATATATATATATATATTTAATTATATGTATTTATTTTATCCTAATTAATAATAATTCGGATAGAATAAATGGGTTAATAGAAACCAGGGTAGCAAAGATCACAAAACAACTGTGGTGTAATTCCTGTTTGTGAGGCAGAAACTCCTTGATATTTTCGGTATTTGAGTATATATAAATTTAAGGAATGGAGTAAACACATGTTATAACTTCATACTTTATTCCGACATATGTTTCGAAGAATTACAATTTATGCGATCCATTGGAATCGTATATGTTAAAAATGTAAACTTCTCCTCAGGGAATGTATGGGAACCGTCTTAAGTTTAAGATGGTTCCTATACATTCCCTGAGGAGAAGTTTACATTTTTAACATATACGATTCCAATGGATCGCATAAATTGTAATTCTTCGAAACATATGTCGGAATAAAGTATGAAGTTATAACATGCGTTTACTCCATTCCTTAAATTTATATATATATATATATATATATATAACTTTAAGGCATACCTTTAAAGAATATGCCATTCAGATACTCATACACCATGATTTCGGGTTTTGGTTCGAGGACCTCAACCTTCTTCAGTATGAGTCACTGGAAAAATTCTAAGTCCATCACGTTATAAACCTCCCAGTGTTATGGCTTATTTTGCGCCAAGCCGGTCCACGTGGTGCAATATATATATATATATATATATATATATATATATATATATATATATATATATTAGCAAAAACTTTCGTGTGCTTACGCTCGAAGTAAGGTGTTACTATTGTTAATATCGCATCTTTATGTCTTGTGCTAAATTTAAATTATATATGTATATATTATTTTTTTCCTCCGTCTTCCTTTTCTCTTGGACGTACCTCTGTCTCCTGTTTGTGAAGAAGAGCTTTGATCGAAACATAAAACTACCTATCTTTCCCTACCTGAACGTCTGCTAATACTTTGCATTTACCACGTCCTCGCGTTATTGTTTTTCCTTGGTCTGTTTTTCTTTGTTTTGTTTTGTTTTCTTTGATTATATATGTGTGTGTGTACTTCAATGTATGTGTGTGTGTGTGTGTTTGTGTGTATGTTTTTCTGCGTTATACATTTGGAAATGTGGGGTTGGAAGAATTCTAATTAATTTATATTCCTGCATCTTCAGAACAAAGGCATGAATTGAGGCAAAATCTTTTCAATCTCCTATTCAAGTCGTTGGATAATTTAAGTTCATAAGATTTTTAAAAGCATATAAAATAATTTGATCGTAGTAGAATACTGCAGAATACTTTTATTGCGTTGAATGAACAGTGACATTGATCTTGAATAATGTTTGTTCTCTTTATGTCATATCGAATGTCTTAATCATGTCAATAGAACACTAATCGAGCATCAGAGTATTTCTAACATCTACATTCTGTGTTGCACGGTAGTATCTGCAAGAGAAAGTGAAAAGTGTGATCTTCGTAAGTTTATCAACAAATTTAAAGACAAAGGAGTAATGAACTTAACTCTAGAATGAAAATTGTTCTTTTAATGAAAATTTCATAAGCCAAGCATTTTATTATTTTTCGAACTAGTACAAAGATATAGATTCTGCAATTTCGGAATAATTAGAACACACACACACACACACACACACACACACACACACACACACACACACACACACATACACACACACACACACACACACACCCATACATACATACATAATCTTTAATCTATAAGGGAAAAAGTTTTCTTGTACATTATGGACTACTTGATTCATGTATTTGACCAACTTAAGGAAGTTACCTTAATGTTAATGGTTAATTAAACGATGAATTTAATTAAACGATTAACAGTGAATATTTTTTCATGTCACCACAGTCTTTCAATTTCTTTCAGCGATTAAAAGTAGCACGATTTACTCCGTGATTTAATTACGCACATAGAAAAGAAATGTATTATTTAAAGGTAAACATCTCGGTTATGAACATTGCGCATATTTAATAGCTTGATATGAAATGATGACACAATAATTATACAATTTCAACGATACTGTGCAGTATTCTCATTGTTGAAAACCCATCTACGTTCTGCTAAATTTCACCACGTCTTCGTTTCGGAATCCCCTCTATTTTACCTCTCCATTCTTCTATTGTTACTCTCCTCCTCTTCCTTCTCCTAGTACAAATCATCGTCGTCATCGTCATCATCTTCCATATTATCACTTTTTGTTCTTTCTCATGTTTCTCCCGTTTCTCCCCTTTTAAAACATTGACTCAAATCTCCCATTTTTTTTTGTTGCTTTCCATTTTCTTGGTTCTGTGTGTTTCTCTTCTAATAAAAACTCATGCTTTTTTGTCACGATTTTCCTCCTTCTACTCATTATTCTCCTCCTCAACAAACACCTTCCGGTTTCTTCTTTTGAATTCTATTGCACATCAACTTTCTCTCAATACTTCTTCGATTTCATATTCTTTGTCCTTTGTTTCGTTCGTCACCTTCATATTCTTCGCCCTCTTAGACATACTTCCAATTCATTCATCTTTTTCCTTTACATTCCATTTATAATTATAATTTACTCCCCCAATACACGTTTAATACTCTTACCATTATCTGTTTCTTGATTTTTACCAGCTTTTTACTTTTTCTATATATTCCAATCATAGTCATCATAAATGTGATAATGAATATGAATATGAATACGAAAATGAATACGAAGATGATGATGATGATGATGATGATGATGATGATGATGATGATGATGATGTTGATGAGGATGAGGATGAGGATGATGTTGATGATGATGATGATGATGATAATGATGATGAGGATGATGGTGGTGGTGATGATGATGATGATGTTGAGGATGATGATTGGAATGTTTCTGGTAATGATCACGATACTTATGGTGTTGAAAATAATGGTTATACAGACCATGATTTTAAGGTGTATCGTCAGATTTACACCCGGCAGTATTATAATGCTAAACACCGATATCGTAATAATGATCACCTTGTATGGTCAACCTAGTCATTCAACATCATCATCATCATTATTATCTTTGTCATCATCACATCCAAAATCAAAATACTCAACATTTTCACCAATTGCAGTAGTATAACCGCCATTTTATTCGTGATTATCTTCAACATCAATATCACCATCAAATCGATCCTTTAGTTTTATCATAATCCCAATCCTCTTTAACGTCAGCTGACTCATCAAAAGCAACAAAGTCGTACTGACTATAATTATTCAACTACTACACCTCCACTTTATGATAATGTTCATCATGAGGACCACACCAGGAACTCCCCCATCATCAGCATCATCAAGAAATTGAAACAGTTGATGAAATGTAGTCTTCAGAGGAATCATTCTGTCCCCAGACTTTTGTACTATGCCTAAATTCTTTTGCCAGAGGAAATCAGATTATTTGATATTCAGGGTAGAATCGGTTGACAGATGAAAATAACGGGAAAAATGATTCTAATCTGTACTATAATGAAGAAATCTGCTTATTATTTATGTAACTTTTGATAAAAGAAAGCAATTAGTGGATTCTCCATTGTACAGAATTGGTAAAATTCAACTTTTAATGCATTGTTATTAAAATGTGGTTTTCAGGGTCGTTTCAGTTAAACGATTGATTTTAATTCATTGCGAACGTTCTTTAAAATCTGATACTGCGAGGCAGCCTTTTGTTAATGTCTTATTGCCTTCTCTCACTTTCCATCACTTTGTTTATCTATTTTCGATAGATAATAACTCAACCGAAAACTACGATCTTCGTGATGAACGAGAATAAAACAAATAATTTACCATGTCTGTATATTTACACGTGTGTGCTTATAGGTGTTATTAAAATTAAAATGTACAAGTAAATGTGTCGGTAGAAAGGAGAAAAGTTATAGAATCACGAGTTAGAATCAATAGTAAGTTTTTCAATATCATTTTTTTCACCATTTTATCCTCTAACATTTTTATGATACTTTTAAAGCAACGCTTTGAATATCAGAAATGCTGAGTCTGCAATATTTAAAAAATAAAAACATTTTAGATAACAGACTAGCGACCGCAAGATATATTATACAAAAAAAAATATTTATATATATATATATTAATACACATATGCATTAAATGCAAACGGGTTATATATATATATATATATATATATATATATATATATATATATATATATATATATATATATATATATGCAAAACAAAGTATATTCAGACACAATTATTATGCAAAAAAATGTATTTTATCACTTTAACCCATAAAGTTGACATTTGTTCTCTGTGGTTCACACACTTATAACTAATGCATACACACAAGCAGAAAGCAGACTTCATTTGGTACGAAAGCGAGGAAAATTTGGAGGTAATTTGAAACCAAATTACTAGAGGTAAGTCTATTTCAAATTACCTTAGGGAGTAATTTGAAATTGATTTTCCGCCTTAATTTGAATGCAATTTTAAGTTATGTGGAGGCCAAGTGAATGGTGGTAGGAATGTTGGTTATTTGTAATCGTTACAGCGATTCATTTTGAATAAAATATCACAGGTGAATTTGTTAGTATTGCTATTTCGTACGCTATACTTCTTAGAATCTACCT
>NC_142929.1:172768671-172821171 GCF_046866305.1 Octopus bimaculoides
GATGATGATGATAAAAATTACATAAATATCATTAATAATTATTTTCTAATAGAGAGAAAATACAGAATCTGTGGGAAAAGATACGAAAGTAGCGGGGAAAGATCATAAAAGCATGCACGACGGCGTCGGTAAAAAATGCAATTGCATTTGAGAATTCGATGTTGTGGAGTTTGAGTTTGCTGCCTTTCATGTCGAGTGTATTTTTCTTAATGTTCCATTTTAGTGCTGTTATTGATCTTGTGCTGCTCTGCATAGCAGGCTGCTGTGGATATGGATGCTGCTATATATTTTGTTGCTGATGTTACTCTGGTGGCAATGATGTATGCAGCGTGGAAGGAGCTCCTTCTTTTATTATGCAGGGAGCATAAAAGCGCTCTCGTTCATTTTTGCCCTCCCTTTGACTAGACTGATCACACACTTGCTACGACCATTCTGCCCTTTAGGACTTAGTTCCTTCGACAGCTGCAAAGCTCTTACTGTTCTTTTTATAGCATATGTATAATTATTACTATTTATTTCCTTCGTTTGTATATAACCGTAAGGATTTGTGCTATCATATATGCATAATTCGTTGTCTGTTATATGTATATAATGCCTTGTTTGTTTCTGTTTTAGCACACATTCTCTAGTTTATCCCCAGTGGCTTAATAAAAGTACTAGTGCCTGCAAATTTGAACAGTATCAAAGGTAAGTGGCGTGAAACTGTTATGATATTTTGCGTCTTTGGCTGAAGAGGAAAACTCAGCTGATACAAATAGCGTAGTGCACATTGTTTGCATGTATATATATATATATATATATATATATATATATATATATATATATATCCAGACACTGGCTTCACAAGGATAACTTTTCAAATATTTCTCTATACCCACATGTAGGTGAAGTGTCAACTGCTATAAAGACAAGTATACATGCATAAACACACACACATACATACACATATACATACACACATGTATGTATACATACATGCATACATACATACATACATACATGCATACATACATACATACATAACGGCTGCTTTCTGGAACATGAGCAAAGCCATTATTAGAAAGAGTCATTGAAATGAGTCATTGGTACTGCAATGTGAGTCTCTTATATGACTCTTGAGGCCCGCCACAGTTTTGCACATTTTATTACAGAATGCATAGTTGTATTGGCTGTAAGAAGAAACTGGTACTATAGTATGAAGTGTTTTGATATGTCTTTTTAATCCTCCTTCTGAACGGCACAAGTTAGACATTTTCTGTTATCAACAATACCTGTATCATAATTTATAAGGGGTCGATTCCCGCGGCTTCTTTGACGGCTGACCAGGCCTGCATGGCTTAAGCATTGCCTCCTACAAATCACACACGTGCAAATCAATACACTTTCATTCTTTCTAAACTTTCTCCTGATTTTCTCCAGATTCATTCTCTCTCTCTCTTTCAAACCTCGAGCAACCACTGTGCCCTCTTTTCCTCCGTCTATTTCGTCTTGTGCTTCTCTCTCCCAATTAACATGTTTGTACAATTCCTGTTAGTGTCAAAGCAGTTTCAAGGTAGTCTTTGAACTACATTTTAGGTTTATGTGCTGGCCTTTTATCATCTTTCAGCTCACCATACAAAAAGTTGCTTAGGAAGTCTTTTATCACTCATTCTTACCCCACCACAAACGACTTTACAGAATAATCGATTATACACTTCTCTCAAGTACCTCTGCTTCATTGTTCGCCGTTCTCCAATTTGTTCCAAGAATGTTCCGAAGACAATGTTGATGGATTCCAAATGCTTCAAATATTTACGATAAATAACCCATATCTCACTTCCATTGTGCAATGATGGAAGAACACGTCTTATAAACTATAACTTTAGTTCAGATAGATACGATATGGTATGACCAAAAACGCTCGTAAAGCCTACCAAAGTCATCACTAGCTTTGTTGATTCTAAATGAAATTCCATTCTCAACGCCCGTAATGTTCATAGTACTTTCTAAATATGTGAATTTGGTGATGACCTCTAGCCTTTGTTCATAGACAGTTACAGAGAGTTCCATATAAAACTTAGAGGGAACAGGCTGATATATCAGAAAAGTCTTCTTCAAGATAATGTTAAGGCCCGATGCTGTACATGCTGTAGGAATCGCATTCATCATGTGTTGTATGTCTCCTTGGGTATCTGCTAACATGTCACAAGAACTTAATCATGTGAGAGTGAAAAACTTTCTTTTTTGGCGCAAAGTCCTTTGATGTTGAAAAGTTTTCCTGCTTTCCCATATCTTATATAGACCTCTTCAGCACAATCTTCGAAGAATATTTGGAAGACAATTGTAAAATGCAGATTAAACAAGGTTAGAGCAGGAATATCACTCTGTTTCACATCAGTTTTTAAAGAAATTGGATCTGACAGGGTACCTCCAGCATTAACTCTCCCCGCAATCCCGTCATGAAATTGTCTAAGTATTCTCACCAATTTTTCAGAGCAGCACAGATTTTTCAAGATCTCCCAAAGCGCAATTCTATTTACAGAATTAAATGTTTTGTGAGATCGATAAAAACTTGATATAAGTCCATATCCTGTTCGATGCACTATTCTTGTGATTTATCAGCAATGTGCCGATACAATCTATTCAGAATTACCGTACAAAGGACCTCTCCAGGCACAGCTAACAGACAGACGTCACGAAAACTATCGCAGACATCCTTTCCACCTTTCGATTTATAAAGTATCTCCATATTCGTATCATGCCAATCCTGAGAAACCACTTCACTATACCGAACCCTCAGGATTACACCTGTCAACATTGTACAGTGGTATTCACCATTATATTTGTGTATCTCTCTGCACCTAATCCATCCATACCAGGGGACTTTCTCTTGTTAAATTTCACGATAGCCACTTTTATTTCAGCGGGCTTCGCAGCATCTGCTAAACAATGTTTTGTTGGTCTTTCGGGAATATTATCAGGAACAAAGATATGAACTTCGGTGGGTTTATGGAGCAACTCGCCAAAGTGCTCTTTCCGTCTCCCAACAATATCTTGAAGAGTGATAATAATTCTGTGCATGTTTGCTATGAAATGGAGCGCCACTTGATGAAGTTGGACCAGAAGCTGTTTTCAAGAGAGACGAGACACAATGTTTTGAATTGTTAGTATTTGAAGATTCTTGGATTTCATCGCAGCCCCAGTTTTCCTGCATCATCCTCACCTTCCACTCCACTATTGCTTTTACTTCCTTAAAATGTGTAGCTGCTGTCCTGTTCGTTCAGAGATCTGCATTTGGCAACATGTTGTATACCTTTCTCTAATCCTCAATTTTTGAGGTAATTTCTTTTATTCCAAATAAGTACGCACACTATATATTCGTTCTTCACTCGTTTATTACTGTTCTTATTGTATCTTATGCCCATTGTCCGGAAATCTTTCGTCACACACCTGTGACCTCTTCAGCAACCCTTTCCGTCCACGTGTTTCCGCCTGCTCCACTTACTCCATTCTGTATTTCTATGATGTACGTCTTCATCTGCACATGCTTTTGCGTCCGTATGTGTGTGTGTGTGTGTGTGTATGTGTGTGCGTAGGTGTGCGTAAGCGTGTCTATGTGTTACGCATGTGTGCTTATGTCTGTGTATATGTGTTTGCCCACTACCCTGTTTATATCTGTGCCCTTTTTATTGTTGTATTTCTTAGTGTTACTTTGACCTTTCCTTCACCTACGTCTTCTCTTCTGTTGCTGTTGCTGCTGTTCTTAACCCTTAATTTTGGTAGTGTTCGTGTATCTTTCTGTGTTTGTGCGTTCGTTCATGCTATTACTATCGTGGATGTTGTTGTTGTTGCGGCTACTTTTGAAGATACTGTATGTGTGTTTGTGTGTGTGCATATGAGTCTGCTTACTATATTGTTTATATATCCGTGCCATTTCTGTGTGTTTAGATGCTACTCTTTTTCTTTACTTCCATTCCATGTTAACGAGACACGAAATTACATTATAGACAAACGTTGTCGTATATGTACATACGTAAATGAAAAGATACAGGTTCACGCAGGCGACAACCGACACGCATTCAAATCGCACACACACACACACACACACACACACACACACACACACACACACACATACACATACACGCGCACACGCAGAAGCACAGACGCTCACATGCATAAACGCTCTTACAAAGACATACGTACATAGTTAACTAGACAAATAGACATCTCTGAAAATATCCCAAACCTTTTAATCTCTATCTATACTCATCTTTCAATTTTTCGACTTCACTTTATCTTTAAGCTACACTTTTCTTCGTCTGCGAGCTGATGCTCTTCTTCTTTATCGCCTTCTTCTTCTTTATCGCCTTCTTCTTCTTTATCGCCTTCTTCTTCTTTATCGCCTTCTTCTTCTTTATCGCCTTCTTCTGTATTTTCAACTTCTTCGTCGTCTTCATCTTCTCTTCCTTTCCATATCACACAAGTAAATGTTTACTTCACTAGTAGTTATTGCATCAATCTTTTTCTTCTGCTTCAGATTCCATTTATTCTGTCTGTCTGTCTGTCTGTCTGACTCCCCTTCTCTCTCTCTCTCTCTCTCACACTCTTTCTGTGCTTTTCTCTATTATTCTTTACCCTACTTTCAATCTTTCTACTGCTATACTATATTTATAAATGCTTTTGATGTGTATCCTCGCTCATGTTGACACCCGTCATTGAACTGCATGTGTTGTATGATGCTTCACAGCACTATGGTCTGAACTGCAGAAGTATAAATTTACATTATCACGAATGTCTCAAAGGACAACCCCCACCACTGACACAGCCGCATGCATGTTGTATGTACACACACAGACAGCCACTCATACGCACACATACATATACATATATATATTCACATACACACAAAGGCGTATATGTTTATTTAGATGTGCACACAAACGCACCATTTGTTCTAATAAAGTTATGGTAGATTGGGCTGTATCTTAGAGAATGCTCATATTTGGAAATGTTTGAATGTCACACAACCTTAAGAACTCAATAAAATATTGATAAAAATTTGTATCATTCCATACTGGTCTGCAGCAGCAAAACAAAAACATGCAGAGAATATAAATGCTATTGTGAATGATTGGAAAGTATATGAACCTATGCAAAAATATTGGTTTTCATATAGACGTTAATGCCATTCTTGTCTAATGATTAACATCTTATACAAATATAAGAATGGAAAGCAGATCAGGTGGGATGCCATTGCCTTACTGCTGTCAATAGGATTTACTGTCATTGTATATGATTGATAGTGTGACAGTTCCAACAGTCAAAGAAGAGCTTGTCAGGGCACTGCCCTCTGAAGTATATTGGATAGTAGAACTACCTTAAATATGCTTGTCTCAGCAGAATAATCCACCAGCTCGGCGAGAGCTGGTGGATTATAGTTAGTTTAGTTCATAAAATATTTTTGACAGCTATTTATACTACTAGAGCAAATTAAAATAAATATATTCCCTTTTGTAAATTTTGTATTGAATGTAATGTAATAAGAGCTCGTGATGAGGAATATGGCATTTTCACATCTCGTAGCTCCAAATCACTTATTCTCTGATTTAGCAGTTGTCATTTCTGAATTACTTTGCCCAATTGTATGTGGGCATAGGTAACTGCACAAGAATAATTATACATTTCATCATATATGTTGCAATCTATGTGTAATTGTAACTATATTTGATCTTGCAAAGTAATAATAGATGTAGTCTTTTATCTGTCAATATACACAAATATTTTCACTGATGAAAGCCTGTCTAATGAAAAGAAATTATTACGAACTGTTTTATACTGATTTTATATCTATTTATGTATGATGGGTAGTGTACTTCCCATGCCTGTACTGCTGGGCACCATGTCTGTTTTCGTAACTCGTATCAGTAATTGAGTATTTTGCAACAAGCTAACGAAACAGATGCTAGTTATTTAGTAACCTAAACAATTTTCTATAACTGTAGCTCAAACCTGTCAACAAATAAACGAAATAAGAAAAGTTTGATAGTATTTTGAGCTGCTACAAAGACCGACACCCGTGACAATAGTGAAATCCTTGAATGATCAACAAGCAGAGGTCCATCCGAGCACCATGCCGACATTACATCAATTCGTTTGCAATGCATATGTCATATACGTCTGCTGATTATCTAGACAGTGGTTTTAGACGAGCAAAATCAGTGACTGTATTGCAAATGCATTGGTGTTGATTATGTGGTTAAGAACAACAATCCATTGTCATATCCATATGTTCTCTTTCGGAGTTATAACAAAGAAATAATTTTAAAACAGTCTATATATTGTATTTCCCTATATAATTAATTAAATCATCGGCTCCTTCTAGTGTTGCTTAAGTTTAAAACAAGAGCTACAAATACAATAAAATATGTCTGAAGGATTTGCAATACAAATACAAGGAATGTTAACAATATATATTTAAAAACAAGAGAACGTGGAAGGGGAAAAAATAAGACTATTAAGAAGTAAAATAACTGCTACAGGCACGTGCATTAATATTAATATTTTTTCAAACACAGTAGTTAATATTTTTCAAATAATTTGTAGGAAGTTATACGTTAACATTAAATAACTGAGTAATCTTGTGTATTTACTAAGAAATTATTCAATTTTGCTATTGTCAGAACCATTTGTCTCAGAAGTCGTACTCAGCTTCATTGCATCACAGGTTTACCCCTCACACATATTAGCAACACTAGCTTTGGAAATCATATGCTTCGAAACCATTTGATGAGTTGATGAGATATATCTCTTTCCGCAGGGATATAATACAAAACAATTACGATAAAAATATCATTTAGTTACAGGTGCCATTCAAGATGAATTTGTATAGTGTTTATACAAACAAGATGTGCAGGGTGAAATTGGATTGATAAAAACAAAACATATACTTGCTTAAAACGAGTTTGGTGTGGCATTAAGGCAGTGTTCCGATCTTAAATAGCGGATAATTTTACACTCATTCTCTCGGCCTTATATATTTTTACAGTATTATCTTAATGTTATATACCATAAATAATTACTTACATTGGGCATGGGAGAAGCAGTCTTAACCATATTAAAAATAGATATATAGCATCAGCAGCAATAGTAGCAGTGATAAAATCAGCACGCGGCATTAGAAATACGGACATCACCAGCATTAGAAAATATCATCATCAATAGTAGTCGGCGTTTGAGTTGTAATATCAGAAGGAGAAGAGGAAGTAGGGAAAGAGAAAGGATCGTTCTTTGTTTCTTGATGTTAGTGAGAAAACTATAAAAATAATTATGGCAATGATATATTTAAGTAATAATGAGAAACTTTTTTTACAGTAGGTTAAGGTTTGAAATTTCGTGGGAGAGAGCAAGTCGACTCCAGACTCCAGTGCTCGACTGTTACTTATTTTAACGATCACAAAAGTATGAAAGACAAATTTGACTTCGGTGGTATTTGAAGTCAGACTGTAAAGCCGAATGTAATCATCTTGTCCTGCGCGCTAACGATTCTTCCTGTTCATCGCCTTAAATTAATAATAATAATAATAATAATAATAATAATAATAATAATAATAATAATAATAATAATAACAATAATAATAATAATAATAAACTAGATAGGATACAACATACACAAATGAAAGAAACAATAAAGAAAGAGTACTATAGACGAGTTAGATCAATACTAAAAACAGAGCTCAATGCTAAAAACAAGATAATGGGTATCAACACTTTAGCTGTCCCAGTTATAAGCTACAGCTACAACATCCTTAACTGGACACTAAACGAACTATGTAAAATAGACAGGAAAACAAGAAAAATAATGACAGGATATAGGATGCACCACCCAAGATCTGACATAGAAAGGTTATATATACAACGCACAGAAGGTGGCAGGGGTCTTATACAGCTAGAAAACTATTATAAAATAACCACCATAGGACTGCAAAAATACCTACTCCAGAAGCAAGGGAAACTAATACAAATAGCCACAAAACACGAGCAAAACAAAAAACTGTTTTCAGTATTTAAGGAAGCTGACAAATACAAACAAGAAATCAATCTACCTAACAAATACGAAGAAGAAGAAGAAGAAACAACAAAAGCTATAAAACAAATGAAATCCAAACTAAAACTAGAACAGCAACGGACCATGATAAAACGATGGCAAGAAAAGCCCCTACATGGTAAATACTGGGCTAAACTAAATGCGAAAGAAATAGACAGAGAAAAATCCCAGCAATGGCTGAGAAGCTCAGGACTCAAAGCAGAGACTGAAGGATTTTTAATTGCTGCACAAGACCAAAGCCTCCCCACCAGAAATTACCAAAAACACATAATGAAAAGAAATATAACAAGTAACTGTAGAATATGTGGAGATCGACAAGAAACAATAAATCATATTATCTCTGGCTGCCCAGTCCTGGCTAAGAAGGAATATATTCACAGACACGACAGAGCTGGGACCTATATACACTGGAAGCTATGCCAACATTATGGAATAACAACAGAAAAAAGATGGTATAAACACACGCCAGAAAAGGTCACAGAAAACGAGAAAGCAACCATACTCTGGGATATGCCAATACACACAGATAGAGAAATTAAGGCAAATAGACCAGATATAGTTGTCAAAGATGATGAAGAAAAAAATGCTTTCTAATTGATGTATCAATACCAGCAGATGACAACGTTTCTCTAAAAGAAATGGAAAAACTTTCAAAATACAAAGACCTGGAAATAGAGATAACTCGAATGTGGAATCTAAAAACAGAAACAATTCCTATCATAGTAGGTGCCTTAAGTATAATAAAAAAATATTCAGACAAATACATAACAAAAATAGCAGGACTTACAAATATATATAACATACAGAAAATTGCACTACTGGGTACTGCACACATTCTACGCAAAACACTTTCAATACAGTAAACATAAGAGCACCACAGCAAACCACAGCACATACCCAAGGCGCACAGAGCTGCGATCGGTAGTGAAGTGAAAGCACGTTATAAAAATAAAACTACTGAATAATAATAATAATAATAATAATAATAATAATAATAATAATAATAATAATAATAATAATAATTCAAGAATTAGACGAACTAGAAACACCTACAGAAAAAGCTAAGCGCTTGAAAACCCGTGCTAAAATTGCTGCCTTAGCTATTATGACTGAAAAATGGCATGGAAAACCTCTCAATGGCAAATACCCAAAGAGAGCGAATAATGCAGATATTGACAAAGCCCTTACCCACCAATGGTTAATGGCCTCTGGATTGAAATCAGAAACAGAGGGGTTTATCATAGCAGCCCAAGATCAATGCCTACCTACAAAGAACTACCAGGCCAACATATTAAAGAACGGCAGCTCCCCATTATGTCGTATATGCCAACAACAAAATGAGACCATCGATCATGTTGTCTCCATGTGCAGTCTGCTTGCGCCTACAGAGTATCTCAACAGGCATGATAGAGCTGCACAATATATTCACTGGGTAATATGCAAAAACCTGGACTTGCCCCATGATAAAAACTGGTGGGAACACAAACCACCCCCAGTACTTGAAAATGATCACATTGCACTCCTCTGGAACTTCACCATTCAAACTGACAGAAAGATAGACGCAAATAGGCCAGACATCATACTGAAAGACTTCAGACAAAAATCATGCCTCCTCATTGATATGACTGTCCCAATTGATATAAACGTATCTGTCAAGACCTACCAAAAACTGAGCAAATATAAAGATCTTGAAATAGAAATTAGCAAAATGTGGAATCTGAAGACGAAAACAATACCTATTGTCATAGGTGCCCTGGGAATGACAGCGAAACGGGCTGATTACTACCTAGCTCAGATACCAGGAAACCCCAAAATGGCTGAAGTCCAAAAGATAGTGCTCATGGGAACTGCCCATATCCTACGTAAAATACTGTCTATGTGATCTCAAATTTTAAAGCAAACATAATTTTCTTATGGTTTCTTAAACATTCACTTGAACAAAACTGTACAAATCCAAATATATGGTACCCTAGGCATAACACCTACATGAACTTCTAACTTGTTGTCTCTTGAGGTCTCTGGGTGAGACTTGGATCCAACTTGTACAAATGCAAAACAAAAGTCAAACATAAAATAATAATAATAATAATAATAATAATAATAATAATAATGATGATGATAATAATAATAATAATGATGATAATAATAATAATAATAATAATAATAATAGTAGTAATGATCATTTCTGCTATAAGCACAAGGCCTGAATTTTACAGGCAGAGGGCTAATTGCAACATCGAGACCTGTGCTCAAAGGGTACTTATTTTACCCACCTTGAGATGATGAATTGTCGACCTCGGCGGAAATGTCACTAAACATTAAGTCTGGCGTACTACCACTTCTACCGGCTCGCCACCTTGATAAAAGAATTGCTGCGTACACCTCACCAGTACGAACGTGCAGCAAATGATGCAATAAAAAGTTATTTGGTACTCTCAGATGTCAAATGTTAATAGTGAGGACGATGGTGACGAATATTACCTTATCTCATTCAATGAGAGACGCGAGTTTGCCCAGAAACTCTGGGGGTAACAGCGAAAATGAACCTGGACCTTTAAGGGACGGCTTCTCGCTCAGCAGTGGTTCAGTACAGATGCAGATTGATAACAGCTGTTATCCTAAGACAGGATGAGCAGATAATAGAGTAAGGAGGAGGAAGTGGGCCAGTGCTTCTTAGAAAGTGAATCTAAAAGAATGAGTTATAGAAAACGGATGTTAACACTTTGGGTAGAGAAGGGTATGTTTAAAGTGACTGAGCAGAGACCAGTAGACCAAGTTAATGCTATTAAGAGAAGAAAGTGGATGCCGGAATTGGAGGTGGAAGAGATCACAAGACAACTAGAAAAGAAAGACGTGACAATAGAAAAGCTAAAGAACAGTATAAGCAAAAGAAGAACCTAACGGAATAAATAATAATAGCACCACGATCAAGAAGGGACAACTGGCACCACCAACGTAAGCGACATAAGTTAGGAAGATCAGAATCAGAAGATTTTAGATGAGTTGCAGGAAGCAATGGGTAAAGAAACAAGAAAACAATTTCCAGTATTAAAAGATAAAAAAATAGATTCTATTATCAGGAGAATAAATACTGAAAATATACGTGACACTAACTTATTGATCAATGCAAAAGAGGTAGTAGTTGTTAGATTAGGGATTCCTCAAGGAAAGATTGGAAAAAAATAAGTGTGGGAAAGGAGATTACGAAATAAAGTGAAGATTTTAAGACAGGATCAAAGTAGAATAGCAGCATGGAAACTAAACAAGTTTGGAAACACGAGATTTACATCACTCGAGAAAGATTCTTAATCAGACAGAAAGTAGTTGAGATAGTCATGGGAGATTTGAAACTTGCGTATCATAGCAGTAGCAAGTAAGCTTTCCAGATATCAGAAAAGACTACAGCAATATCAACAGAATAGATTACTTGAGACTGACCAGAGGAGATTTTATAGCTACATAGATAGTGAATAAAAAAGTCTTGAAGATGAGAAACCTAATGCAGAAGAAGCTAGAAAGTTCTGGAGTATTATTTGGGATAAGCCAGTCAATCATAATGAAGATGCAGTATGGTTAAAGAAAGTGAGGGAAGTAGTGAATAAGAAGCAGCCAGATTTAAGACTAATTATGCATTAATGAGTAACGTTTTAGTTAAAGTGTCGAACTGGAAGGGCACAGGACCAAATTTAGTTCAAGGGTACTGGTTAATGAAGTTTAGCAGCTTACATGGGAGATTGCAGGAACAATTTCAGGATTGCCTGAATGGAAGAGTAATACTAGAGGGAGAACAAGATGACTAGAGGGAGAACAAGACTGCTTATGAAAATCAAAAGCAAGGGTAATACAGCTAGTAATAATAAGCCAATCACTTGCTTACTGTCAGTGTAGAAGTTGTTAATAGGAATTCTATTAGAACGCTTAAGGAGCACCTTGGCAGCCAGAATTTGCTACAAGAACAGAAAGAATGCAAGTAGAAGTCTAGAGGAGCGTATGATTTACATAGACAAAGCAGTTCTAAATGAAGTCAAATCTAGAAAGAAAGATTTTTACAATAGCATGGAAAGATTAAAAGAAAGCCTATGACATGACGCCACACTAATGGATAAATGAATGCTTGAGTGTATTTAGTATTGGAGACAACATAATAGAATTAATAGCTTAAGCACGAAGAAATTGAAAATAGATCTCTCCTCAGGTTACGCAGACTTAGGGAAAGTCAATATCATGAGAGGAATTTTCCAATGAGACTTGCCCCTTTTAATATTTGTGTTATGCTTTAATCTCCCTCAGATTAGAACTAAGGAAGGCAAAGGCAGGAAATCATTTCAGAAATAGTAAAAGTGAAATTAGCCATTTACTCTACAAGTATCATCTGAAGCTTCTTAGTAAGAATGGAAAAGAGATAGATTCCTTAATACAAACTCTTCAGCAAAGATATGGATATGGAATTTAGCACAGATAAGTGATCAATATTAGTCATAAAAATGAATGGGACAGGTAATCGGCTTTGAAGGCATCCAATTACCAGAAAGCCAGACATTAAAATAACTGAAAGAAGTAATAACTATAGAAATGAAAACGAAAATTGAGAAAGAGTTCTTCAGAAAGGTGAGGAAGCTAATGAAATCAAGCTAAATCGTCCGAATCTAGTAAAGGCTATAAATACTTCGGCAGTATCATTATTTAGATATTCGGCAACTTTTGTAGATTGGACAAAATCTGAATTTGCAATCTAGATAGAATAACTATCAAGCAAGTCAATGGAAATTTTCACCGAAGAGCAGGACTAACAAAATTATACCTAGCTAGAAAGGAAAGAGGAAGAGGGTTAATATCAGTAGACGACTGCGTGGAGTTAACTAGAGTAAATATAGCTCCTATCTAGTTAATAGTGAAGAAAGTTTATTAAAAGCTGTTAGAGTCACAGTTGGACATATGGTAAAATCGGATAAAAAAAGGATTATCTGACTAGTGAGACATGGTTATGGTTTCAGAAGGGGGTGGGGCTGTTAGTAGCAGCATAAGATCAAGTAGCGAGGATTAATTGGATAAAAACCAAGATAGACAAAAACCAGGCGGATTCCCAATGGAGGTTATGTAAATCAAAAGAGGAAAGTGCTACTCATATAGTAAGTGAATTTTGCATGCTCGTGCAGAAAGAACAACTTAGAGAGAGTGATCCACTTGGAGGTATGTAGAAACCTAGGATTTAACCATATTGATAAATGGGATGAACGTGAACCTAGTTAAGGACTAGAATGTAAGATATATAAGATGTGGAACTTTAAAATTCAGACGGACAGAGTAATACAAGTTAGAAGGCTTGATTTAGTAGTAATAGACAATGAGGAAAAAACGTGCTAGATAACTGACTTTAGAGTCCCAAATGATGACAAATAAGAGAGGTATAGTAAAAATAGCAAAGTACTAGAAACTAACCATTGGATGACAGAGACTATGGAAAGAGCGGGTAAAATGTATCCCAGTAGTAATAAGGGGCATTAGAAAATCTCCATAAGATTTGAACAGATGGATTGAGGAAATAGGTATAAAATGTAGTTTAACAGAGCTCCAGAAAACAGTGTTATTAGGGACAACTAGAACACTTAGGAAGGTTTGTGGTATCTAAGGATACTTGTAGCCCGATGCTAGGAATATTTTGTTTTTGCAACAGTTTAATCTATTGTGCATGCATGAAACGATGATGATGATGATGATGATGATGATGATGATGATGATGATGATGATGATGATGATGATGATGATGATGTGATGATGATGATGATGATAATAATAATAATAATAATAATAATAATAATAATAATAATAATAATAAACTTACTTATCAACCAATCATGTCCGTTTGATTCCGGATCGTAAAAAAAAATAAAAAAAATACAATATCTTAAAATTTGAAACAGGAAGAATTTGTAACATGCGAACAGGAACGTTTGTGCCTATAGTAATAGGTGCTTTCGGAACCGTAAGCAACAATATTAACAAATGGCTGAAGGAGATTGAAATAGACTGCCCGGTAGAGCTCCGACAGAAAGTTTGTCTCTTCAGGGCAGCAAGGATTGTCAGGAGAGTTCTAAGCCTCCTGATAAGATTGCTGACGACTTGTAGATACTTAAGGTTACTTGTAGTAGCCTGCGATCCACAAAGATCTTATCAAGAATAAGACCGAACCTGAGCCAAACCAAAACAATACTGTCATTACAATATCATCATCATCATCATCATCATCATCATCATCATCATCATCATCATTATTATTATTATTATTATTATTATTATTATTATTATTATTATTATTATTATCATTATTATTATTATTAGTATTGAAAAGGCGTTGAGCTGGTAGAATCGTTAGCACGCGTTATTTCATTTGCCGCTAATCTCTGAGTTCAAATTCCATCGAGGTCGACTTTGCCTTTTATCATTTCGTGGTCGATAAATTAAGTACCAGTGAAATACTGGTGTCGTTGTAATCGACTCGTCCCTTTCTCCAAAATGGCTGCCCTTGTGGTAAAAGTATTATCATTATTATTATTATTATTATTATTATTATTATTATTATTATTATTATTATTATTGTCAAGGCGGTGAGCTGGCAGAAACGTTAGCGCGCCGGATTAAGTTCCTAGCGGTATTTCCCCCGTCGTTACGTTCTGAGTTCAAATTCTGCAGAGGTCGGTTTTGCCTTTCATCCTTTCGGGGTCGATAAATTAAGTACCAGTTGCGTACTAGGGTCGATCGAATCGACTGGCCCTTTCCCCAAAAAATTCGGGCTTTGTGCCTATAGTAGAAAAGATTATTGTTGTTGTTTATGATTTTAATTTTTATTACCATCACTAACGCGTTATGGCCTTGTTGCAGTTGTTTTATGTTTCATAATGTTATTCTTCCTCATCCTTCTCCTCCTCCCGTCCTCCTCTTTGTCCTCCAAGTCGTCCTTGTCTTACACCTCTTCCCCCTCCTCCTCCTCCTCCTCCTCCTCCTCCTCCTACTACTACTACTACTACTACTACTACTACTACTACTACTAGTAGTAGCAACAACAGCTGCAGTCGTAGTATTATATAACTAATATAAAATCAGAACACGTCATCCTAATCCTGTTTGTGATTGCGGTAAACTTGGGGCTTGCAAGATGTATAGCCATAGTTGTAGACTTCCAATGATATCAGACAAAGAAAAATCTGAATTACTGGCAAGGGACCGTTATAACTAGAATTGAAATGAAATCTAAAAATTGTAGGTGAGGAACAGCATGTAAATGTAACTGAAAGAAGAAAATAAGGTGAAGATAATGAGATGAAGGAAGATGAGAATGGCGAATACAGTGAAGCAAGGAGGGAGATGAATTCATACAAGAGATGAGAACAATAAATAAAAATAACGACAAAAAATATATATAAGACAAATTCATTGAAGCAGGCGAACAAATAAGTATTAATTATCAAAAAATTTTAAAATGAAACAAAGTAAAAGTTAAACAGTGTAAAATAGCAGTAGATATTTATTGGGATAAGAAAAAAAAAGTAGTGAATATACAAAGAAGAAATTGGCTAAAGAAAGGATAAAAGAAAAAAAGAATGGAATGAGATTAATGAACAAAATAAGTTTTTTTTTTTTAAATGCTACGAAATACATAAAAAAAGAAAATATAGAAGAAAGATTCAGTAAAAACTAATGCTGAATACTACGAACAATAACAATGCTGAATGAAAATATATTGAAGAATGGAGCAAAATAATGGAAAGAAGGTGGAAGGGAAGCGGAATGAAGGAGAAAGAAAAGAATGACGAAAGAAAAACGAAAGTAAAGACAAGGGAATAAATAAAAAAAATAGAATGATTTGGATAAAAATAATAATCCAAAAACTGATAACTAAATTGGCGAAGGAATATTTAGAAAAATGTAGTTGAACGATTAAGAAAAAAACCCACAAATTGTTATGGAAACGTATTCATATCCACCATATTGGCAATCTGTTATTCAGTCAAGCACGGTAAACATGTGTTACAATTTATCATTTTATTACCTTTGTTTTTCGTTCATATACCCGTAATAAATTGCTCCCACAAATACGTGTATAATCTGGCTTAGATACAAATAAGCCCTTGCCTATAGTCAGAAACAGAACCATACAAACATATTTTAATAAGTAATACTCCCGTTAAAATAAATTACACATGCATTATGATTGGTGCAAAAATCTTCATATTGTCTTTTAACTGCTAGCTAAAATGTGGGAGTTTATTTTATACATCACACTTTCATCTTGTGTCGTTTTAGCGAATTCTAGCCGGTTGTTTGTATTATTTTTATTGTAACCTCTCTTTGTATGAGCTTTTGTATATATATATATATATATATATATATATTTATATACGATTATAGGTCTGATTATAAGTGGCTTGCGTTTAAATAGAATAAATAACTATGAAAGTTAGCTTTTTAAAACATACTTATGAAACCGTTCCTTCCTAATAAGAAAGACATGCACAATACCAATCTCCAAGAATATTTCATTACCTCGCTCCAGGATCTCTATGAATATATGCACCTATTCTAGAGAGTGAGATATCTTTAAATTTCAATAAGCTGAGTATATAAACAAATGTCTTTTTTTTTATTTACAACGAACCGTTTATAACTTCCGTGAATATATGGTATTGGTGGGATACTGTTTCAACTTGTAATAGCGAATGATTATAATGCCATACAAATTTTGAGTGGTGAAGAAATTCTATTCATTTGCTAATTAAAATCATTATGTAACGAACGTTTCTGTATGATATGGCTGATATAATTACGATAGCCACAATTTAGTGTAAATGCATAATGTGTTTCTGGCGATGTAGCAAGCTTGCAACGTTTTGAAATGCTATGTTGTATTCACAAGATCGATTTTACTGTTCTTTTCATTAAACATTGGAATTATATGTGAATGTTTGCCAAGTCCTACCTTGTTACATTTGATATAAGAATGAACAGAGAATATTGATGTGCCAATATTTATTTATCATGATCTTCATATCAGTACAATGCGCGTGTGACATGGAAAGGGCTTACTAAAGAAATTACAGTTGCAGTCGTCCTTTTTTAAATTTTATTGAAATCAAAACAATGACGTGGGTATCTAGGCAGTCCCTTCTTTCATTCTTTGTAATAAAATAAAATCATTTAGAAACAAAAATGGTGCATTGTCTAATGGTTACACTGTTGGAGTAACGGTTTTCAGTCCCACGTTGCAGCTCCAATAACTCTCAGTTGAATTCACTATGCAAAGAACTGGCCTCTCGTTAAGATGATAGACTTTACGCCCAAAGCATGAAAGCCGGGATAAGATCCGGCTTACAGATCCGCAAACTTAGAATTGAGAGAAAAAGAAAAAAGGTAATTTAAGCAATATTTACTTCAATTGAAAAAAATACGATAGAAGAAAACCACAAATATATAATGTATAATCATAAAAAGGTGATTATGCCTGGATTACCCACAGCGTGATCCACTAAGTCCCTGAAATATTCAGAAAACCTTTCAATAATTTTGAAGCGACGGGGCGTATTCAATCGCACGAGGATCAGCATTCAGCTACAAAAATTTACAGGAGCACTGGTTGGTAACACTTCTATTTCAATTGTATCCTGCTTTTCAGGTGATAGATAAAAACCCTCTTTAGAGCCTTAACCGAATGTCAAATTATCTGCGCACAACCATTGCTGCCCTGTTTATGACAATACTTAATTTTCCAATAGCAGCGTACTCTCCAAAATGGCCACCATTTTTTGCCGAGAGCCAATTTCTCCTTTCAAGAAAGATATATGAAGTAGTAAATGAATAATCCAGCTTAATTTTTCACCTCAAACATCACTAATGTTCGGTCACATATTAAACAAGTGGATAGGGAATACATAATGCATTTCAAACAGTCGGGCAACAGACATGCGTATATTTCAAACAACACTACTCTGTCAGAAAATTTATCTTGGAATGGCAATGCTTCCAAAAACATAGCTAAGCGAAAGCTAACTTTGTAAAAGTACCTGTAATTTTTTAATATTTTCAAATTACTACAATAAATGAGTATATCACATACGCACACATATTCACACACACATGCACGTGCGTGCGCATCCCACATACGTACACACACATCTATACATACTTATTACATGCACACATATATACACATAGATATGTACACATACACATATGTCCAGAGAGCGATAGAAAGGTAGATAGATAGATATGGAGGGAGAGAAAGAGAGAAAGAGAGAGAAATAAAGTAAGTAGGAGAGAGAGAGAGAGGGAGAGAGAGATAGAGAGAGAGAGAGAGAGAGAGAGAGAGAGAGAGAGAAAATAAGATTGAAAAATGGAGGGAGAGTAAAGAATATTGTGCAGTATAAAGTTACAATTTACAAAAGTAGAGAAAATTTTAAATTTGAGGCTAGAATAGATATAATTTAGATGAAGTCTTTCGAATAAACTAGAAAATATAGGGCAACATACAATCGGTATTAGAACTAGAAATGAAAGTGGACAGTATGAGAAGATCAGAAGAAGAATACGGCAAGGGTGTATATTATTATCAGACCTATTTTTATCATAGATTAGATATACAGACAGGAATGTAAATTATTGCCAATATGCATTAGGCAGACGGCACAGTTAATTTATACAAACGACAGAGATCTTCAAACATTAGTTACTGATATTAATGATGAAGATGAAATGATATATCTAGGTCTTAACAAATCAAAGCAAAAGTAAATCAAATAATCAAAATAACAAAAGGAACAATGACAATCTCGAAGAAGATATCACCAATTTGCAATATATGAATTAACAATATTGGGATAAGATATTAGCTGCAAATATTTGGCAACCATCGTTACATCAGAGGGGAGAAACATCAAAGAAATTAAGTGAATGTTTGGCGATGTGGGTACGCTATTGCAATTTTTGGTTAGATCAAACATATATTATCAAATATATACCGATTGGAATAAAAAATCCTAGACATAATGAAAGCATACGTAAATATCAGTATCAGTGGTTTAGACGAAATATTCTATACGGGAACAATGCGAAAAGTAAGTAGGAAATCCGTTCAGATTACTGAAGAATGAATATGTCCTTAATAAACAACATACTGAAAAAGATTATAAACATATCTGAGAAAGCTGAGTGAAATCAATAACGAAATGGTACAACTAAATAAGCGATAAAATGCGTAGAAAAATAAAATGAAATAAGTAATCCGCAAAACCAAGAATTTATTAAACGAAATACCGTTACTAATTTACAATGCTTCAGTTGGTATCAAAAGCGACAGCTAAGCTCAAATTATTTTATCAAGAACTAGATAAATAAATAATGGAAATCAACCGAAACAGAAACCCGAACCAAAAATGAGCGACAAGCAAGAATTATGGAGAGGGGTATAGCCAGCGAAAATTTCATTACAGATGACGGTGTTCAAAACAACAAACAACATCTTTGATAGCGATTAGTTTCTCTTGTATCATGGTAAAATAGCACCAATAATAATAAGCGGACACACAGAATATGTCAAATGACAATAGTAAACATTTCTATAGATACTGCTTAATAAGAAAGAACCCTGCATTTGAAGACAGGACTCATATCTTATTCCGCCAGGTCCTAATGTTTAAGTGACATGTTAAAAAAGGTGCCGATACAAATACTATATACAGAAATTCAGACATCTTATGTTTATAAACAACCTTGAGTTACATTCTAGATAATAAGAAACTTCAAACATTACTGCACACATTAATCATCCAAAATGGTTCTTGCTATCAGTACACGCTTTTAGTCATGTTATAAACATGAGATGTGTATTAGAAAAATATGCAAAGGAAAATGACGTGAAAAAATTTTATTAATTGCATTAATATCAAGCTAGTAAAAAAAAAAAAACAGGGATAAATATATATATATATATATATATATATATATATATATATATATATATATATATATATATATATTTACAACAATCGCAGAAATTTATATATTCTTAATAATAGATTATGTATGGAAAGTACAGTATAATCAGATGTGACAGAATTTTATGAAGGAATATAGCTGCATTAAATCAATACTTAAAACAGAACTAATTACAAAAATAAAGCAATATGGATTAATATTCTAGTTGTTCTAGGAAGAAGCTATAGATGCACATTTCTCAACTGGTGGTTAAAATTAACTGGCAAGTCTAGACATGACAAGACCAATATAATGGCTGCATTTAAAATGCAGAAACCAAAGCATGAAATAAAGAAATTATGTATACTATAATTACCTGAAAGTAGAGGTTTTATACAACATCAGTATAAAATGTCCACTGTAAATCTTCCAAACGAATACGAATAGGGATGAAATAGTAATTATTTTCACTCAACAAAGAAACCTATAAAGAAGAAGCAGGAGCCGAAATGAAAAAAAAAATATTAACATGAAAAAAAAAAACGCTGTGAAAAATGAGGTTATTGGACTCCAAGCTAAGTCAATAGCCGGATGGTCTATACATGAACAAAAGAAGAAAAAGGCAGTACTGGCTGAGAAAGGCAGGAACTAAATGTAAGACGGTGGCTAGGGACCAAATCATTCTACTTTGAAACAAACAAAAAGTAGGTTATAAAGGTGTAAATATTAACTAACTATAGGACAAATCACAAGGTCTGTAGCGGATTAATTATATGCAAGAGAAAGCATATCTACAAGTGTGAAGGGTAGATGCCAGTATTATAAAGAAGAAACATACGTGAGTGTTAACAATATAGCCCAGAATGATCTCTGAAAACTGCAAGGTGATTATTATTTGACATGTATATCCTTGCTAATCCAGTCTAATGGGCGTCAATTTTTTTAGTGTTCGAATATTGCTATCAACGATCAACAGGGAATAAATGCTTTTAAAACTAAATATCAATCACAATAGATGATAATGTATTTCAAATGGAAAAAGAAAAATAGCCACATATAAATATCTGGAAAGAGAAAGAACCAGAATATGATAGTTGGAAACAGAAACAATCTTGATAATAGGCATATTTTAAAATAATGAAAACGAATGTAGATAAATACGTAGCCAAACACAATTTACTGATTTTCTCAACACAAAATATTTTCAATAAAAATAAAATGCGCAAAACTCAAAACAAAACACTACACTATCAGACGCAGTTCCATACATATGTGTAAGAAACTACGTTCGATAGTGTGGTGGTCGCAGAAAAGGAAAATGATACTAACAAAATAAATAAATAAATAAATAAATAAATAGAAATAATGAATAAAAATAAGTGAATAAAAAATATAACCATGTTTGTTTTTTCTCAATTTGCCATTAAAGGCAGTTCACAACCATTTATATATATTAGTTACAAAACGTGTGGTGGAGAAATATGCATTACATTGTAAGAGGTAAGTGGTGAAAGACCTTATTCAATAAATATGGGGGAAAAGTTTAAAAAAGGAATGAAACAAATAATTACACAGATTAATTAAGGGTGCTCAATGAAAACTCATCGTAAGTGAAAGAAAAGAAATTTAATTGAGGGGAGAGTACCCCAACGACACAGATGTCGGAAACTGCTATTTATGCTGATCTGGGTATCTAAAATACCTGACTACCTCAAAGACTAACATTTCAATAGTTTACCCAAAAGTTGTAAAGACAGCCACCACACAAACAACAAGTGAAGTTCACATTTTGGTAATGTCAAAGAAAGTGAAGTTATCACTAGAATGTTATTAATAGCGTCTCTTTATCTGCATTCGGTCCCAATTTCCTCCTCTATAAGTACTTTGCCTTCAGTGTACTGGTGTAGATCAATTTGGTGGTTTATTAGCCACTCGTATCTCCAAAGGAAGATCCGTGAAAAATAGCAAAATTCCTCAATCCTATAATACTTGTCAAATTTGAGTACTGCCTGTGAAGAGATCTTACGTAAAAGACGAGGATTTCCTATGGTGGCGAGTTGGCGGAAACGTTAGCATGCCAGGCGAAATGCTTAGCGATATTTCGTCTGTCTTTACGTTCTGAGTTCAAATTCCATCAACTTTGCTTTCCTTCCTTTCGGGGTCGATGAATTAAGTACCAGTTGCGTACTGGGGTCGGTCTATTCGACTGGCCCCCATCCCCCAAAATGTCGGGCCTTGTGTCTAGAGGAGAACTTTATGGGTAACCCATATCATTCATTTTCTCTCTCGTCTGGTGCTCTTTTTTTGCTTGATCAAAATTTCGTATATTATATCTTCATGGCCTTTCAATCACTCGTTTTTCAAGGAAAAACTGAGCCACATTCTTATTGGTGATAAGCTGATATCTTCCTAACAGGAGATTGACTAATGATCATAACTGGTGCACTCCGTCTCATCTTTTTTTTGTCCCATTTAGTTTGGATGACTTCTTTCCTTCGGTGGAGGTTTTATTTTTGCGATGTTTGGATCTTCTTCGATGACTTACCCATAATTTAACAGTCGCACAATACAAAACGTTCGAATGACAATATTAAATGCTATATGATAATAAAATGTATTCTGAAACCTGTTGGAAAAGCAACCACCAGTAAATGCTGCTGTCAGCCGCTCTCCGTCTGTGTCCCTCTTTTTAGTCCTTAGTAGAAAAATATAAAGTTAACCTTCAGCTTCTCTTTAATTTACCTTTAAATACAGTCACTTAGTCACTTAATTCGAGCAGCCATTTATTAAAACTTTAAGATCGCAAATATGTAATGTCTGAAGATCTACCCTATTTGTATTCAAGGTCGCAGAATAATTACCTAAGTTACAATTTTTAACCAAAATGCGGATATTCTCGCTTTAAGAGAGGAAATATATTTCATTGGAGAGCTTAGTGAAGGAGGCTTTGGAAATGATTACCTTAACACAGAGATTTAAAAGGTCACGTAATGTATGATAAATGAACGTGTAACTTTCTTGAGGTCTTTTGGTAGAAGAAATGAATATCGATTCTTTGGAAGTGTGTATTTCAAATTCTGCTGGTAAAATATTCAGTGATCGAAAGGGAGAACCTTGAAACCTCCATCTTATGATATCTATAGCAGTGTATCATCATTGAATGAAAAAAATGTGTTTTCATATGCGTTAAACTCATTCATTTTATTTTATTTCCAAACATCACAATAAAATATATATTTCAAACACAGAAATATGTAAATAAAATACATAAAATTTTTAAAATTCAAACAAAGTTTGAAGATACGTGTTTTTTCATGTGATGGATAATTTTGGGATATATGAAGTTTTTAAAACATAAATAATACAAGGAAAGAAAACTACAAACAAATTTTCAAATAATAAACTTAATTTTCATTTGAAAACTCTAAAAAAAAAATCTTAAAATATCGTAGCCATTAGCATTCTTCTTATCGTATTCTAGTTATATTCTTTTCATTAAAGCATACACATTTACATACAGTTACACTGCACATGCATATACAGAAACACAAATACACTCACTATTTTAATAGAAAAAACCGCAAAAAATAACAATATACTAAAGAGAACAAAACAGCAAGCTCTAGAAAGTTCTATATTTTTTAAATATGAAATACATTTTTAAAAAATTATTTTAAACTGATAAATCTAGGAAAATATGCTTCTCTCACTTTCTCATTATGTCTGTATTTGACTTGGTTTATCCTTTCATTTAATATTTTTCGTTCTCTCACTTTTCATCTCTTACTCGTCGAATTCGTATCAATCTTGATCGCGCATTCCCTTCTGTTGCGTCTTTTCCCTCTCTTATATGATCACTCTGTTTCGGTTTCTTTTCTACCATTTTCTCTTCCACTCACTTTCGTGCCACATTTTCTTATTTCCATAAATTCCTTTCAAAAATACAAACATAATCATTCTACACATATAAACATAGATACACCCACATATACATATACACACACTCTCACACACATCACACGCACAGATATTCAGATATACACATATATTCGCTCAGACGAATGGGTGAGGAGGTAGCATGATGTACAATCATGAATATCTGTATATATGCTTTCATCTATTATATATATATCTGTGTGTTTGTGTGTGTGTGTGTGTGTGTGTGTGTGTGTGTGTGTGTGTGTGTGTGTATACGTGCACGCGAGCGTGTGTGCGTGCGTGTATATATATATATATATATATATATATATATATATATATATATATATATATATATATATATATATATAGATATGCAGGGCAGGGAATCGTCAATTAGTAATAAAATTAATAATTAACAATTTTGCCGGGTAGCTCAGTATGAAAAAACCTTTTCGGTAAAATCATTTATAATCGTAAATATATAGGGATTGACAGTAACCTGCTTCTCCAACATACTGAGAATTCAGAAATAGCAGCCAAAGAACTACTGATTCCAAAACTACAAATTATTACTCTAAATTGATAGCGATAGTTTTGATACACACAGAACAAAAACAGTAGAGAAGAGTAAAAAAAAAAACCCACTTGCTTTTAGTTAATTTAGTACGATCGTTTCACAGTTAAGAGCAAAGAATACTCTATTCTGATCTTCAGCTAAATATTCTAATAAAGTTGTTAATGTCTAAATAACTCACGTTAATTTTGACCATGCGACATCAATACTACGTGAGGAAGACGTTAAGAAATTTATCGGCCAGAGAGTTCAAAATCCCTCACCCTAATGAATTCAATTCAGTGTGTATCATAAATAGTCCCGCATAGAAAAGAGACCCGTACGAACTTCTTGCGGTTTAACTATTCACCTTAGAGGTATTATTAAAATATAGATATGCAGGGCAGGGAATCGTCATGCATTTATTGAGGAAATGCCTTCTTGAATAATTAGAATGAGAAAAATTGAAATCGCTTCAAATTTACTACTACTACTACTACTACTACTACTACTACTACTACTACTACTACTACTACTACTACTACTACTACTACTACTGTCGACGTTACTGTTGCAGTTATTCCCAAATTATTGTTACAGTTTTTATAATATTAGCACAGCTGACCGTTATCAAATACATACATACACATATATACATACACACACACACACACACACACACACACACACACACACACACATATATATATATATATAAAATATTATAATAAAAACACAAGTCTCGTTAAATACAGATACCAGAAGCCTCCTGGTCGAAACGTTTATTTCTTTCGCCATTCTTCAAGCTGAGGAAAAGACCGTTTGTTAGTTGGCTTTTGAGCAGATGACGTTTAAAGGAAAGACGCTGATAAGGAGGAAGACAAGAAGAAAAGCACAAGGAAGAAGACCAACATTACTGTAAATCAATATAAAGCAGACATGGCTAAGATATTGATGTTTCATTATGTTTCAGGTGGCCTATTTCTACATTCCACCTACATGTGTTTCTAAAAATGTGGAAGTACAGAAAAGATCTCGTTTGTAGAGTTTATATAGTCGTTGGAGGCTGTCGTTATTATTAGTTTTACTATCTAGTCTCGCTATCACTACCAAATTTCACCATTAGTACAGCTATCACTATTTCGTGACAAACGTTACTGTACACTTTATCAAGAAATCTATTATGGATGGCGAGGTCGCCTCGCCGAAACGTATCCAAGTTTTCAATGTTGCAGATGTAAGTAAAACATAATAGATATTTAAACTGAAATTTCTTGAAAAAATGAAATCAAATTATATACCGTATTCATACTGTTATTCTGCGTGTAAACAAAAAGTAAACAAATGATTTTAATTAGCCTTTAAATTCCTGGTTACGTCTCCATTAGCACAAACATTGATTGTAGGGCCAAGCGAAAAAAAAATACAATATATGAATATTCAAACATCAAGTACTATATTGAAGAGAGACTGAGAGAGCCATCAGCCTTCCAACGTAGATCAGAAGCGAACATTTACGTCATCGTCATCATCATCATCATCATCATCATCATCATCATCATCATCATCATCATTATTATCATCATTATTGTTTTGGTTTGGCTCTGGTTCGGCCTTATTCCTGGTAACATTATGTGGTTAGTAGGTTACTACCTATAACTGTAGGTTTCTACAAGTTTTAAGCTGTCTTTCAAGTGCTTAGAACTCTCCTGATAATCCTTGCTGTCCCTAAGAGACAAAATGTCTGTAGGAACTCTACCGGGCATTCTATTGCAATCTTCTTCAGCCATGTTTTTATATCTTTACTTAATGTTCCCAGCGCAACAATTAATACAGGCACAACCTTTACTGTTCCCATGCTACAAATCCTCCTTATTTCAAATTTTAAGGGATTGCATTTGGGGTTTTTGTCCTCTTTCTTTACGATCCCGGAAACAAATGGGCATGATGGGTCGATCAGTAAGCAACTTTTCATTTCCTTATCAATTGTTGTTAATTCTGGTCTATTATTTTCTAACTTCTTGTCCGTGTGAATTGGAAAGTCCCACATGCTAGTCTTTTCCTGAACTGTATTATCTTACCTTACATGAAAATTCAGCCAGCCGTTTCCAAAAATGTTTCTTCTTCTTAAAGTTTATTGACATCAATGTGTTTGGATTGAATTTGTCAAAATCAAGCGTGGAAAACAACATCCATCATGTGGTGTCCGTTTTCATCCATGCATTTCTGAAGGCGTTCTTGGAAGTTGACCTCCACTCTCTCCACCATTACTCTGTCGATCTGGTTGACTTCCACGCGAGTAGCTTCCTTCAAATCGTCTAGTGTACGGGGCTTATGCACATACGAGGCATATGTGCCTTGAGGTTTCCCTATAAGAAATAATCACACATGGATATATCAAGTGTCAGAGGGGCCAATGAATGTTAGCAAACTTGGAAATGAGGCGGTCATCGAAGAGAGGGCAATGAACGTCCATTGATGTTCTGGCTGTGTGGGCCGTCGCTTCAACTTGTTGAGACCACACACGTCGAATAGGAATCCGTTTTCGTCGTAATTCAGGCACAAGGAAGTTATTTATCATCTCGATGTAATGTTAGGTGTTCACAATAACAACGTTTTCATTATTGTCTTCGAGCAAGAAAGGAACAATGTCGACAGCTTTTCCAGCAGCACACCAAGCCTTCACTTTTCTGCTGTGCAGTGGTCTTTCATGAGTTCTCTCGGATTTTCAAGAGCCCAATAACGACAGTTCTGTTGATTCACCATGTCACTGAGTTGCTGAAAATTAGCTTCATCACTCATTAACAAAATGAGATCGTCATTTGCCTGAAAATTACTTCCTTCTCACGTGCGAAGTTAAGCCGATGTGCATGGTCACATGGTTTCAACTGTTACACAATGAAACATTTTACGGGAGTGGTGGTGGAGATGGGGGAATGCAGGTCTTCATACAAAATACGCTTTTCCGATCGATTATTGATGCGAATTTCAGTGGAATGCCGCGAAGCAGAGCGATTTGGACTCCGTATTAAAACTTGTCTGACGTGTTCCACATTTATCCGAATTCCGTACCATTCGCGGCGCCCTCACCGGTCTCGTATTCATTAGTGTACCTCGTGTACAAATTGTATTCACCAAACGTAAGATTGTGTTACGGGTGAGAATAGCCTGATTTCGATGACTGTTGAAGTGATGCCGAAACTCACGCTGAACTGCTGTGACAGACTCGTTATTATTCACGTAACTGTCGTAGGCAAACACGCGATGCTCTAATGTCTACAACACCATGGCTTCACCTGAAAAGAAAAAAAATGCACCACGGAACGAATGGTACCTGTCTCTTCCCCTGAGGCTGAGTAATAGCCATTTCAAAAGCGTCCGTCCTCTCTGTCCGCCCGGTATATATATGTACATACACACACACACACACACACACACACACACACACACACACACACACACACACACATCTATATATTTGTGTGTGTCTGTGCATATGCGTAAAGGTGCGTAGCTTAGTGGTTAGGGTATTCGACCCCTATCGGAAGGCGTTTTGTGTCCTTGAGCAAGACAATTTATGTCATGTGCTCCACTGAACCCAGCTGGCAAAAATGAGATGACTTTGTAATTCAGAAGGCCACGCTGAATCTCCCCAAGAATTATGTTAAAGGTACGCGTATTGGTGGAACGCTCAGCAACTTGCACGTTAATTTCACGAGTAGGCTGTTACGTTGATTGGTTCACCTGGAACGACGGGTTGTCAGAGTGGTAGAGTACCAGATGTTATACATACATACATACATACCCACAAATACATATATACATATACATATATATATATATATATATATATATATATATATATATATATATATATATATATATATATATATATTTACAGAGAGAGAGAGAGAGAGAGAGAGAGAGAGAGAGAGAGAGAGAGAGAGAGAGAGAGAGAGAGAGAGAGAGAGAGAGAGAGAAGAGAGAGAGAGAGAGAGAGAGAGAGAGAGAGAGATGCACTTCATCTATATTTCAGTGGAAGGAAAGAAAAGATTAGTGTTACCTTCAAGATTCTCAAAATATATCACCATGGTGTGAAAACATAATTTGTTCCAGTGTGAAAAAGACCTGATCACTAAGTTTCTCTCAGGGACTCCGCCAATTTGGTAGCTAATCCAAGGGCAGCTGCATAACAAAATCTTAATTAAGATACCTTAAATCATTTAGTTTAATATAATATATTCTGAATTGAGATCTTATCGCGGAGACCTGTATGACTCATCCATTGCACTGGGCACATTCTAATACAAGTTTCCTATCAAATTAAACTACCGCCAGGTGTACAAATTGTGGCAGAGGTCCCTAGCCGAGAAATCAATATGCTAAGCTGTCATTTACGATAAATCGCTGAGATTTGCAGTGAATGCTGGATGTTCCACAAACCAGACGAACTAACAAAAAAAAAAAAATCATTCATAATATATTTGCAAGTCCACATATTTTATAGTTTTACATTATTGAATAGATTTCCAGGTGTCGAAAATCATGTGAATGGAAATATACAAAATCACAATAATAGAGCAATTGATAAAAGGTAAGACGAGAGGAAAAGTTGTGCATAAAAATATGTGTAATTATGAATTTTATATCCGGTGAAATTTTTGCTTCCTCCGCTGTAAAGAAGCAGAGGAAACAGAAATGTCAAAGCTACAGGCCTAAACACTTGGGTACCACTAATTCTCACATATACACATATATACACATATATGTATGAATGAAACAAACACATATATATGACTATATATATATATATATATACACTATATATATATACACTCACACACACACACGCATATATTTATATATACATACATATATATACACACACAATTATTCATATATACGTATATGCGTGTAAGTCTATATCTGTGTATGCATATGTGAATGTGTGTATATATTTGTATATCCATCTTGATAGGTCATTACATCAGAACGATCAGTTGGATTTCTACTCAATTTTAAATATTTATAAATGTGTGGACGGATGATTGTGTGTGCTTAGTTTGTTGGTCAAGTAACTATACCAGCTTTGAAACATCCATGTATGAAGTTACGTAGTTATGAGGTTGCGTATAAGCATATATATATATTGCACTGTGCACATTCTATTACATATATATGTGTATCTATCTATGAATCTGTCTATTTATACATCAGTACATACATACATAATACACATATATATATATGTGTGTGTGTGTGTGTGTGTGTGTGTGTGCGTGTGTGTGTGTGTGTGTGTGTGTATGTATGTATGTATGTATGTGTGTATGTATATTATGCAGTTTTGTCTGCAATCTTTTTCTATGTTAATGTCTAAGAGGTTCATTTATAATTCATGTTGAACCGAAATGTACCATCCTTCCGTTCGGTTCATAAAAAATAATTGTAAGCTGCATCGTAGAGAAATTTATAGCATTTTGGAAACGGCTGAATTATTATGTAAGGTAGAATAATAAATAAAGTTCATGAAAAGAATGGCATATTTCATAAGTGTATTACATCTGTATAGAGTATCTTCTAGAATATGACTGTGCGTGAAAGAAATACCTAAGCAACCACTGAAATTTCATAAGTACTAATCATCCCGTACTTGCGTACGTTTTATACTTGTCCTAATAAACATCGGAGAATATATATCATGCGCCCTTCACGTGGATATAAATGTATATGCCACATATTCTGTGCATGAAAGTTCATAAGCAAGCAATTCGTTACGTAATATAGGTCAGCGAATATTTTTGTTTCCATGTTATCATTCAGTAATTACATTTTAAATGTTTAAATAATTAGTAACAACAACAACGGTGATGATGATAATGATGATGATACTACTGCTAATAATAATCCTTTCTACTAAAGCAAAGGGCTTGGAATTTGGGGAGAGGGGATCAGTTGATTACATCGACCCCAGTGTTTCATTGGTACTTAATTTATCGACTCTGAAAGTAGGAAAGGCAATGTCGAGCTCGGCAGAATTTCAATTCAGGCCTACAAAATGTAGATATGATCTGAAAGACCCGATGCAGTTCGCCCATGTCCACATTGGGGTATTCGGGAAATCCAGTCGGTACCTGTCAGCCCACTGGAAGCGGCTGAGGATGTTTGTGAGGCTTTTATACACCAGCTCCTGTCAACTACCCATCACCATCCAGGCGTTTTAGTCACCCACGTCTCAATGAAAATCTCCAAACATCTGAAGAAATCTGGCTGCCCCGCAACCGTGCAGGCGTAAACAGCAACTAATTTAAAGGCACCACCTTCACTGTCGCTCATGTCCAGGACAAACAACTTACCCTCTAGGTCCAGGAAGAGCATCAATAATAATGTTTTAAATTCTGCCAGAAGGCTAGCAATAGTTGGAGAGGTTATAAGTCGATTACATGGACTCTAATTCTAAACTTACTTTATCGACCCCGTAGGGATGAAAGTCATATTGACTTTCTCATGTTTGGAACGAAAGTCAATTACCTGCCACTTTCTATTCTTTTTGTCTGCAACTACTAAATGAGGCTTTCTAGCTTCTTCTACTCTGTCAGCATTTATATTTCTTACTTCCTAGCACTTTAGAAGGTCCATGCTCATATCACTTATTAATATAATCAAATCCTAGCTTTGTACAAAACTTCTAGTATGCGACTATTAACATTCTGAGTTCAAATTCCACTAAGGTCGACTTTGCTTTTCGTCCCATCGGGATCGATAAATTAAGTACCAGTGAAATACTAGGGTCAATCTAATTGACTGGTCCTCTCACCCAAAATATCAGGCTTTTGCCTTTATTAGGAAGGATTATTATTATTATTATTATTATTATTATTATTATTATTATTATTATTATTATTATTATTATTAATATTATTATTATTATTATTGGGTGAGAGAGCAGTGCTTCAGAAGCCATGAAAGCCACTGACTAGTATTGTACCAGGTCAATTATGATTATTACTAGCCCTATTTCGTCAAAAATGACGGCTAATTGTAGTATTTTATGTATAAATAAGGTACAAAATAAGGTGCATAATAATCACAGATACAAACATTCACATACTTCCCTTGTACAAGCACACACACACGTACTCACAAAAAGCTGAAACGCTGTTTGATTTTCCTTTTCAGCGTTGAATGTTCACCATCACACTTCCATTGCACACATACAAATACACACACACACACACACACACATACACACACACACACACTCACACACATACACTCATACACACATTCACGTGACTCACTATGATATAGACACACATATACTCACGCTGTTTGATATTTTTTATCACCATTGAACTTCCATCATACCATTACCAACTTTGCCATCATCCCTTCCTTCGTTATTTACCTATCACCCCTTCCTTTCTCATTCATATGTTGGGACGGAGAAAAACAGAAGATACATGACGCGCCACTTATATATATATATATACACACACACATATATAAAACACAACACGAATTCATATGTTAGGAGATAATTATTATCATTATATGTTTGACTTTTGCTTTATATTTGTAAAAGTTGACTCCATGTCGTACCCAGAGACCTCAAGAGAGAACGAGTTAGAAATTAAAGCTGGTGTTATGCCTAGGGTGCCATATATTTGGTTTTACACAAAGTATTGTCCTCAAGAATGTTTAAGAAAATATGAAAATGATAAGGTTGCTTTAAAATTTGAGATTACAGTACTTCACGTAGGATATGGGCAGTTCCCATGAACACTATCTTTTGAATTTCTGCCATTTTGGGGTTTCCTTGTATCTGAGCTAGGTAGGAATCAACCCCTTTTGCTATCATTCTTAGGGCACCTATGGTTTAGTCTTCAGGTTCCACATTTTGCCATTTTCTATTTAAGATCTTTATACTTGCTCAGTTTTTGGTAGGTCTTGACTGATACATCTATGTTGATTGGGACAGTCATATCAATGAAGAGGCATGATTTTTATCTGAAGTCTTTCAATGTAATGTCTGGCCTATTCGCATCTATGTTTCTGTCAATTAGAACGGTGAAGTTCCAGAGGAGTGAGAAGTGGTCATTTTCAATAACTGGAGATGGTTTGTGTTGTTCCCACCTGCTTCTATCATGGGGCACGTTTTTGCAAATTACCCTTATATATACACACGCGAGTGAATGGACAGACGAAAGGAGGGCACTCAACTAATTTATTGGGAGTTACATGTATAGATCAAAACAGTTTGATTCAAATTCCACTGTACACCTGCGTTTCAAGCACGATGCCCGTCGTCAGCCATTCAAATTCAAATTCAAAATAGTTGACGACTAGTATCGCGCTTGATACTCAAGAGTACCATCGAATATCAATCAAACTGTTTTAATCCATATATATACATATATATATATATATATATATATATATATATATATATATATATATATATATATATATATATATATATATATATATATATATATATGTAGTCTGTCATACCGGCCATGACGAAGGGAAATAGCCCTGAAACTCGAGTCGCCTTTATATATTTATATTTATATATTTATATATTTGATCCTTTATATTGAACACTCAATATTTCATCTACATTCAATACTTTCTTTCATGGTGCCATCCATTTTTATTTTATTTTATTTTATATCATATATTGTATATCATATTATATATTGTATATTCCATATTCTATACCCCACATTGGTTCTGCAGGAATATAAATAAAACATAAAAAACAGACAGTGTTGGAACTCTTTTAAACTAAATAATATATTCCTCTATACACAATCATACAAAAAAACCCACCTTTTTTGTATTTATTTTTACTCGCATATATATATATATATATATATATATATATATATATATGTATGTATGTATGTGTGTGTGTGTGTGTGTGTGTGTGTGTGTGTGTGTGTTTATAAATTTGTTCTAGACATTATTTCCTGGAAATAAGGGTGCAAATGTTGAGCTGACAACGTGACGCAGATAATTATTAGGGCATCTTGTTTCTGTGAATGAGGCTGCATGGTCTAGTGGTGCACTCATTGCGAGATCTTGGTTTTAATTTCACAAATGAGTGGTGCATTTTTTCTTGAGCAAAACATTTCCTCTCAGATTAGTCTTCGATCCCTTATACACCTGACGTGTAGAACAGCTTGCAACATCTTTGAGGCAACGGTGATTTGATGGTGCAACTCAAGGTAATGTGAAGCACAAATATTTCATCACTATAAATAAAAAATAAACTTGTGCAGGTTGTTCAGCAAGAAAATGCATAACATTTCTCACAGACAACGATAGATTAACCTCACCATACTTTCTCTGTTCACAAATCGTTTTTTTTTTTTGTTGTTATCGTCAGACATCTTGGAAAATTTAGGCACTGTGTAGAGTCAAATTACCTAAATTGCATTGCTCTAATGTTGACGGAAAATGCTCAAACCATTTACGCTTATGAGTTTATATACTATCAGTTTGACGATGTCAGATAATTATTTGCAGATATCAAGTACATTTACTAAATTTTTGTCCAATTAGTCTGACGCAAGAAATCAATTTTAGGTGATGATAGCAAGGAAATCAGATTGGGGTTACGGAAGCTGTAATTTTGTTATTGAGGATGTAGAAAGTTTTTAAAGATTGATTCTACTAACATTGAGATACTGAATGTAAGTACAAGTCGTCAATACTCTGTAGTATAAAGGGTATATATGTATATGTACGTACGTATGTATGTATGTATGTATGTATGTATGTATGTATGTATGTATGTATGTATGTATGTATGTATGATTGTAAGTATGTATGCATGCATACATACATGTATGTCAAAATTCAGTTTATTTCAAGATTTCTTGCCAATAGAGAAAGAATCGGTTTCTAACCGAGATCCGAGGTTACTTCATTGGAATTTCAACATCAGCAACAGGGTATTTTTGTTTGTTTGTGTGTATGTATGTATGTATGTATATATGTATGTATGTATGTATGTATGTATGTATGTATGTATGTATGTATGCATGTATGTATGTATGTATGTAAGAACGTACGTACGTATCTATGCATGTGTGTATGCATGTATGTATATATATGTATGTGAGTATGCATGCATGTATGTATATGTATGTATGTATGTACGTATGTATGTGTGCATATATGTATGTATGCATGTATGTATATATGTATGTATGGGCAGCTAATTTCCACAACTGTGCACAGTTTCTCTTCTCTATCCCAAATCATTATATCAGGTCCGTTGTGCTTACATTTTATTGAAGTCTTCACTGGTACATTCCACTAGTATTCCTTTTCATTATGAGTGGCTATGTCTTCTATCCTATTGTGTTTTTTTATTTCTACGTACTCGAGATTATACTTTCGACGGATTTCATTCTAGAGTGTCCTAGCTACAACGTCATGTCTCATTGGTAGATAGTACCGTGCTGACATTTTCGGACAACTGCTTATGATGTGGTTGATATCTTTAGTGTGAACTGCACAAAGTCTACATTGGTTGTCACATTTTACGGCTTTTCCCGCATCTGTATCCCTTTTGGGCGTCAGGTACTTGGTTGATATTTCCTGTTCCTGGATTGCAAACGCATGCCCTTCAATGTGGGAGGTAGTAATCCGGATACTCGTCTGCGATAACCTGCTTTGGTGATCGATGCTATTATCATCACATCTTTGGACTGTTCAAAGATGGTTTTCAAGGTCGTCGGCTTCCTACGGGTGAAGATGTGAAGAAAGTAGTGCATAAATGCTTGCATACCCAACCGAAAATCTTCCTCTTGAAGGGAATATGCAAGCATGTGGACCGCTGGACCAAGTGCATCGAAAATAAAAGAGACTATATAGAAAAATGACGCACTTGTTTATCTCGTGCTTTTGTGTAAATACACAGAGCATTTATGCAAGAGTGCGTATAAGTTTTAACTATCCCTCGTATATATGAATACACCCCACCATATATATATATATATGTGTATATATATACATATCTATATATACATATGTATGTATATGTATATAAAAATCATATTTGTAACTATATGTGGAATCTGGTCTCCTCCGAAATATCACGTGTTTATCAGATGAAATATTGAGAAAAATCATATACACATACGTTAGTCATCTATGTTATACATATACATGCACACAAACAGTTACAGGTAATATCTCACACTAACACGCACATACATAAACAAACATTTTCCATGAAACATAAAGTATTATCGTGGCGATTGTGAAGAAGAATCGAATAAAACTATAATTGTATGATATGCACATTAACACTCACGCACACACACAAGCACACACACGCAAACTCGCACACGCACACACAAACACGCACACACACACACACACACAAACATAGACCCGGACACACACTGATATGTATATACATTTCAGTTTATGTATTGAAAGTATTCCTATGTGGCAATGCATACATACCCTCCTGTATGTGTGTGGGTGTTTATGACTATAATGTCTTTACACGTGTATATATATATATATATATATATATATATATATATATATATATATGTATGTATATATACATATATATATATATGTATGCATATATATATATATATACGCATATATATATATATATATATATATATATATATATATATATATATATATATATATATATATATATATATATATATATATATATATATATATATATACACCCCAGTTTAATCAATTTTGTTCGCTCTGAATTCGATGATAAATCTTTGTCCGCCATTATGTAATCTTCTACTTTCGCATCGCCGCAGTTTGCTTTTCAGGTTTACCAATCTATTTTTTTTATACCTGTTTGGATTTTCATCTATATATGTTTTTATTCTGAAAAATAATTTCCGAACTCAACTGTGTGTGAATGGATGATCATATTTACACACACATACACGTGAACATATATATATATATATATATATATATATATATATATATATATATATATATATATATATATATATATATAATAGAGTTATTAATATTTCTAAGTCTCTCTTAAGGAGACTACTGCAGCGGTACTGGAAATTAATAGTTATCGCCAAGCCAACATGGCAGTCCCAAAATTAGGACGAAAGCTGCCGTGAATTAGCTCCAAGAAGGCATCGCCTCTAGCTAGCTATGTGACACACGAAACCTGTGTCCTTTATAACCCTCGAACAGGGGAGGTCAGCAGTGTCCCCCTGCTGGTTTGGCATCTGCAGACTAGTTTCAGGGTGTTGCCCCTTGTCAATGCAGAGCAGCCAAGCCCTAGCCAGGCGGCGCTGCTGACTATCTGTTCGAAGGTTATTTATCTAATTTCAGTGGAATCTATCCACTGGTTTTCAGAAATAGAGTTATTAATATTTCTAAGTCTCTCTAAAGGAGACTACGGCAGCGGTACTGGAAATTAATAGTTATCGCCAAGCCAACATGGCAGTCCCATATATATATATATATATATATATATATATGTATATATGTGTGTGTGTGTGTGTGTGTGTTTCTTTCTTTATTTGCGCGCGCGCACGTGTGTGCGTGCGTGCGTGCGAGTGTGTGCGTGTATGTGTGTTTGTACATATATGCTTCTGCTTGTTTATACATATTTAAATTTATAAATATGTGGTGCTGAAAAATTCCTGGCTTTAGGGTATCACGAAAGAATTGGCTGGAGGGCCAACATTCTGAGTTCTTTAACAGGGCTTAGAAAAAATCTGAAGATTCGCTGTAGGATGTGTGTGAATCTGAGAGGAGAAATGTGTTGAATAAAATCATAATTAACTGATCCTCCTGTTTTTTTATCTAAATAAAGCAAGGAAATTTTCAGCACATCACTGCATATAAAGGAAATACATGAGTATCTGAGTATATATAGGAAATATATGAATATATGAGTATATAAATATATGAGCGAAAAACATACTCTCAACATATAAACACACATGAGCCCTAGTGTATGTAGAGTTGCACATGTTGTTTAAACATAGATTTTATAAGCAGGTGCACTGAAATCGGAGAATATTTTCTTTGACATTGGAATCCTCCGCATATTGGCACCAGAAACTTATGAAAATTCACAGTAGTATAGTATAGTATAGTATAATATAGTATAATATAGTATAATATAGTATAATATAGTATAGTGCATATATATATATATATATATATATAATCCCCCACCAAAAAAAACAAAAAATAAACAACGCGAGAACGGGGAACATGTGAAGTATTAGCAGAGGGTCAGGGAATGAAAGAAAGGTGGTTTTAAGTTTCGAGCAAAGCTCTTCTTCAGAAACAGAGGAAAATCCAATAGAAAAGGAAGACGAAGGGGAAAAAAACACCAACGATTCACATGTGGCTATATTTTGAAAAAAGAAACATATATATGTATTTTTATATACATGCATATATGGTTATATATATATATATATATATATATATATATATATATATATATATATATATATATATATGTCTATATCCATATATGTATATATGTATATATATATATACATATATATATATATATACATATATATATATACATATAGACATATATATATATATATATATATATATATATATATATATATATATATATATATATATATATATATATATATATATATATATATATATATACATATATATATATATATATATATATATATATATATATATATATTTATTTATACACACGTATATATATATACATATACAGATGTATGGTGATTTATTTGTCTACATTGCACATTTATATACAAATACATAAAGTATATATGTATGTGTGTGTGTGTTTGTTTGTGCGTGTTTGTGTGTGTATAGATTGAAAGAAAATAGGTCCAAACATATATATTGAGATCTTCGTGTATATATGTATGCATCTGTATAGATGCATAAGGAAAATTCTATGCTATGCTTTGGGGAAATCAAGAATGTCTTCGACTTATTCTCTTCATAGGCGACCATAAAATTTTCTAGAAAATAGAAAAGTTTCGGAAATGTCGATTATTCATAAATTCCTGCTTGTTTTTGTTGCAACTTTCATTAGATATTCATTCAGTATATCATATGTCTGTGTGTGTGTTTGTGTCAGTGTGTATATATATATATATATATATATATATATATATATATATATATATATATATATATATATATATATATATATATATATATATATATATATATACATATATATACATATATATACATATATATATATACATATATAAATATACATATATATAATGAAAACTTGCAAAATAAAACAACAAAAAGAAAGACGTGTGTGTAAACAGCAAACAGATGTATTAGTTTAACGCTCGGTCAGTGAGAAATTCTTTTATGTTTTGAGCCTACGCTCTTCGAGGGAAAGAAACACAGAAACAAGCATGGAGAGAAAACAGAAAAGGGCATAGTGGCTAGCGATCTATCATAGCGAATGCCGGACAGAGAGGTCACACAGGAGAATTAGGAAGAAGGGGAGATAATAAAGTATTCGTGATCCCAAAACGAAGGTGCGCGTGCGTAAGTATGTCAGAATGTGTATGTGCTTGTGGAAGGGGGCTGGTGACATTGACGTGTGCGTCTGTGCATGTGTAGGTGTGTGGATGATGGTTTAACTGCTAGGAAGTGGTCAGTGCTAGTGGGTATGTTGGTGTGGGTGCTGGGAAGTGGTCAGTGCTAGTGTGTGCTGGGTGATGTGATGTGATGTGGTGTGGTGTGGTGATACGGTGGTGTGGTGGTGTGGTGGTGTGTGGTGTGGTGGTATGAGTTGTGGTGTGTGGTGTGGTGTTGGAGTGTGGGGAAGAAGAGAGTGTGGGAAGGGTGGGGTCTAAGGGATGGGGTGAGGGTAAGATAGAATGTATAGGGATGGTGGGGTTGTATGAGTAGGGGTGGGGTAACCAGGGTGGGGTGACCATGGAGGGAGAGGGTCGAAAGGAGAAGGTGGGTAGGAATGAAGAGGGGAAGTAGGTGCCAGAGCAAGAGAGGAGAGGTGGGCTGTAGGATGTAAGTGTGAAAGGAAGAGAGGAGCGAGGAGGGTCAGATGAAGAGGGAAGGGGAGGTGATTTGAGCTCCTGTGGCTCAAAGGAGCGAAGAGAGAATATTAATCCCTGCTCACGGCGAAGACAGGTGTTTGGATCGCCCCTGTGGAAGGACAATCAGAACGCAGACAGGTGTTGTAAAGAGTGACCGGTAGACCGGAAATGGCGCGAGACCGGGATGTCGTTGCCCACTCAGATGTCTCAGAGGTCTTCCTTGAACCGGTCAGCCAAACAGCTCCCCGTCTGACTGATGTATAGACAAGGGCATAGAGAGCAGGAGATGCAGAAGATGACGTTGCTAGAAGTGCAGGTGAAGGAGTCAATGATATGATGGGTGCCTGTGAGGAGGGTGGTGTTGGAGAGGTAAGGGTCAGTACGGCAGCTGTGGACCAAGAGGTCTCGTAGGTTGTGGGCTCGTTTAAAGGAAGGGTGGGTCGGTTAGAGAAGATGTGCGAAGTAGAGGGGTCGGAGTGGAGTTACCGGAAGGCTCGGAGAATGGTACGTTGGCGAGGTAGGGTGGTGGGGTGGTAGATGAGATGGGTGACGGTGGGGCGGGGGCGGGTGGAAGAGAGCAGATGCATGGCCCATGGAACGTGCTCTGGCAAGGGCAGCGTGGATAGTGGTGAGGAGTATTCACGTAGGATGAAGTGGTGAACCATGAGCTGAGATTGAGTCTCAAAGTCATGGTTGTCACTGCAGAGCGTAGATGGAGGAATTGGGAATAGGGGATCGAGAGCTTGGTGTGTTTAGGGTGGGAGGAGAAGTTGTAGTAGATGGAGGAGGTGAGAGTGGAGTGATGAGTGGTGACCGAAATTTCGAGAAAGGCGACTGAAGTGTCGGAAATAGTGCAGGAGAAGTGGAGGGTAGGATGGAAAGATTTTACAAAAGAGAGGAAAGACTCTAGATGTTCGCGGGAGAATGAGGTCGCACCGATACAGTCATCAATATAACGACCGTATATTTCGGGAGTGGGACCAGTGAAACTTGAGAGATTTGCGCCTCAACGTAGCCAACGAACAGTTTGCATAGTTGGGGCCCATTTTCGTTTACATGGCCACTCTCGAGAAATGCTCGTAAAAATCACCCACGAAAGAGAAGCATTAAGTGAGAGGACGACTCGGACAGCCGAAAGAGTGGATGTGTCGGGTTGGGGGTTGTTTCTATAGTCAAGGAAATGTTGGAGTGCACGCAGCCCCGCGTGGTGAGCGATCATCGTGTATAGACTCTTGATGTCAAGAGTGAAGAGAAGTATAGAGGGGCCAAGGGGGAAGGAGAAATAGTTGAACAAACGAAGAGCACGGTTGGTGTCATGGATGTGAGAGGAGAGGGAAGCCACTAGTGGGGTAAGGAGACGGCCAAGATATCTGGAGATGAGTTGGGCGGGGAAGTTGCAGGTGGAGACAATAGGGCAGCGAGGCTTGTTAGGTTTGTGGATTTTAGGGAGGAGGTAAATTGTGGTAGTGCGAGGGGTGCGCACAATGAGGTTACAGGCGGTGGGGGAATCAGAAGGAGGAGATGAGGTCTTGGATAGTTGAGGACACAGTCTGTTGGCAGCTGGGCGTGGAGTTAGAGAGCAGAGGGGAGTAGAAAGAGTTGTCTGGAAGTTGGCGGAGAGCTTCCGCCTTGTAGAAGTCCACGCACCACACCATCACGGCTCCACTCTTGTCAACCGGTTTTATGATGATGTCCGTGCGGCGTCGGAAATATCAAAAGGCCGAGAGTTCAGCTGGGGTGATGTTCTGATGTCAGGGACGCTTGGAAAGTCAAACCGGTCCACAGCCCGCTGGCAGGTGCCCGTAGAAAGATCGACTGCTTGGAACTGGCTAGGAGCTAGCGTCCGCTGGCATGGTAGATGGCCCAGGTCGGTGAAGCAGTCATCCTCATTAGATGCAGGTGGACTCTCGCGGAAAAGTGCACACAACCTAACGCGGCGCACAAAGCTGTGGATATCAGCTCGAGTCCGAAATTCTTTGCTGGATGGAGTGAAGGGGATGAAGCGCAGACCCCCTACTGAGGAGGGAGCGCTGCGCCTCAGAGAGGGGAAGATTTGGAAGAATGATAACAACAGACTGAATTGGAGTAGTGGATGGGACAGTATTAGGAGGGTGGTGGGGATGGTGGAATATTGGGAGGGGATGACGGGTATGTGGGTGGAGATTGAGAGGGACGGGCGGATGGTGAGGGTGGGGGAAGCGTATCAGGTAGGGGTAGGAGTAGGGGAGGAGTTGGGGCAGTGGTATCGGGTATGACGGAATGGAGGAGTGTGTGGAGAAAATGATGAAAGAGATGATTTAAATGAGTTATGTAAGGTAAACTAGTGTTAACATGGGAGGTCGACTGAGAGGAGAAGAAGATGGAAAAAGCCAGAAGGAGTAGGCGGTCGATGGTGTGTATTTTGGAGAGATTAGAACGAATGGTAGCGCACATAAGGCGGTAAGATGTAGTACGGAGTATATGTTTAGGATGGTTGAAGCAGAGTGGAGAATGGAGTGGAAATGGAGGCAGAAACCTTTAGGGATGAGGCGATGATGAAGTCAGCGATTGAGAAAGGAAAGATGACTAGAGATGCGTGTTTTTTTTAATTAGTAGGGAAAGCTTAATATAAGGTTGAAAGCAGCGGAAAGGAACGTAGAAAGATGTTTTCTTAGGCGGTGGTGAAGGTGGAGGAGGAAAGGTCTATAATGAGGTATGATTGGAAAATGATAAGAAAAGGGAGGGAAAGGAGAAAAAAGAAAAACAGGGGAGAGTTGCATGGGCCCGAGTTAATCTGTTATTAAATAAATGAATTCACACATACGCGCATGCGCGCACACACACGCATACACAGAGGGGCATATATGTATTCATTGTGAGCTATATCATACTACATTATATCATATGTCGTATTTTATTAAGCATGCTAATGTAATCCAGTAAATTCTCTTTAGCATATGATTTGTGCATACGGCTATCTTCAGTTGGGAATCTCCCTATAATACGTCACTGCTTGTTTGTATTGCTGTGTGTATAGTTATTAGAAATTATGTCTTATCCGTTTACGTTCTGAGTTCAAAACCTATTCCCGTTCACATTTTCTTCCTTAGATAAGGGAGATTACAAGTTTTATTATTACCGCGTGATGGACAATTACTGAAGTGCAACACTAACACCTGTTATAAAGTGGTCTTCTCTGAACCCTCCTTTGAGAGTGATATCTGCCATCAGCCGAGAAATTATCGTCCTGTATGAATCGCTATTATTCCATTAGTACTTTTTCAAGTGCAGCATTAGTAAACTCATTGCTGTTAAATTCATACGAACATGTAAACAACTATGGAGTAGCTTCACTTACCTAAATATTTGAAATATCAATAAATAACTCCGTAAGCTTCACGTCCATTTACAATTATTTCTAGATAGCATATATATGTAAGCATATATATATATGTGTGTGTGTGTGTGTGTGTGTGTGTGTGTGTGTGTGTGTGTGTGTGTGTGTGTGTGTGTGTGTGTGTCTGTGTGTGTGTGTGTGTCTGTGTGTGTGTGTGTGTATCCACTATCTTTGGTTTTGCTACACTAAATGATCCTCATTTCTTAGTTGGCCTTTGATGCAGAAAGGATTTCGAAGTTGTTGCCTTCAGATGTGCTGCTTCCTCCGAAGTAGATTGAGCTGGAATTCTAGGGAAGACAGGTCAAATTTCTTTATGGAGATCTGTACATTTACATGGCATCGGGGTCTTAAAGTACTCGGTAAGATTTTGAAAATCTGTGGGGCTCCGAACGTGATATATGAAAGTAACTTATTCTAAATCTGGACGGCTAAGATGGTATCTGTCACTATGCTTTGTCTCTGTGCTCGGAGATTACTATAGATTTAAATATTAGTGTTTTGTGCAAGCCCTACACCCAAACACGCATGCATACATACACATACATACACACATACACTCACATACACATATATTTACTTCTTTTTCAACATCAGAGAATAGTTTTCGTTGCCTTCTATGATTATTGTTGTTATTACCATTATTAATATTTGGTAGGGCAACTTCCGACACCATTTTAATCTACGTATCATTTTATTAGCTAGTTTCATCATTTATTACCCCATTTTTTAAAAACTTTCTTTCAATACTGTATTTTGTTGTTATTTTTAAAATATCTTTTACACTAAAAAGAAGAAAACAAATCGAACAGTAACATTCGTTTTTGTTCAACACTACTGGAGAATATTTCCCCTGGTTTGTTACAAGATGTTTTTTTGGAATCATGAGATCATTCCTAAACAATTTTCATTTTTTGCTTTTATTCTTTTCTTCGTCGCATTTTCTTTAGTCTAGTCTGCGGTATATATGTAACCTTTTCCCTCTTATTCATCTTAAAATAATGAAAGTTTCCATGATTATGGCAGTATTTGCTAGTCTCGTGTGGATTACTGTCGCTGCTGTATCTAATCTAATGTCCTTGTTGTGACTACATAACAACTTACTATATTTCTATTAGAATTTGCGTCATACTAACAATATGTAATTTTCATAAGTCTGAGAATTCAGGCACACGTTTGATAACACACCTACACGTATATGATTTTCTATTTCGCCACCTTTTCCCTTCTGCATGGAGTATTCGTGCTTATGTATCCCTTCTTATAAATATATTAAGATGCCTCTGTATATACCTACTTCTCTCTCTCTCTCTCTCTCTCTCTCTCTCTCTCTCTCTCTCTCTCTCTCTCTCTCTCTCTCTCTCTCCCATTCTCTCATGCTCGCTGCATATATATATATATATATATATATATATATATATATATATATATGTCTGACATCTATCCTTATATATCTTTCTATCCTACCACCTCCCTCCCTCTCTCTCTCTCTCACGCACTCTCTTTGTATATACATATACACTTATGCATATATGTATGTACATATGTATATACGTGCGTATGTGCGCGCGTATGTGCGCGCGTATGCGCGCGTGTGCGGTTGTGCGCGGATAGGTGTCTGTGTGTCTATACGTAGATATTTATTCTTGCATTTGTTTCTTACTTTATACTGCATCCGCTCTCTGGTCACGCCTTTAATGTTTTAGATCTTCATATCGTTCCCAAATATCTAACTTCGTTTATCAGTCTCTGCCAATGGAACAGCTTTATACGGAACACAAGCAGCAGCAAAGTTGTTCAAAACAAATTTACCGTGCATGTACGGATAGATACATTGATCACACCGACCAATTGGTACAAAACTAAACACATGCATCCACATTTATATTATGTGTGTGTTTCTCTGTATGTTACTTTATTCTCTCGCATGATCAGCTCTAGGGCTGCGGCCGTGTTATATCATCGACTACGCAATTGACACTTTCTCTACAGACTTCCTTCTATAATAGACAAAAATCATAGCAATATAAACTCTTCTCCTCAAATATATTACAATTTGTTAATGAAAATATAGCAATATATTCATAGACTATTTGGAAGCTAAAATAGACGAGATCGAGAATTTTTTGTGAATAGCAAGAAAATAATTTACTGAAAAAGATGCATTTTCAAAACAAAACGTATCAGAAACAGAAATAGATCTTATAAAAGACTACATTACGTAAGTCTATGTAACTATTATGAAATATCTGATAACAATGAAAACATTCAGAATGTAAAGCACAAATTGAGACTAACAAAATACAAACATAAAGTTTTAAAATTAAACATAATACTGACCAAGAAAAACCTAGCCAGAACATAACAAACGAAAATATAAATAAAAAGGAATATAAGGAATATTTAAACATAGGAAATTTGAAACGTTGCTGTCATAAACTTGGCACTCTTAAGTTACTTATACATTAAGCATTTTATTATAGATATTTTGTTACATAGCAATGAAAACCTACGCAGTGTTGACCATCACTGACAATTTTAAAATAGTGGCAAACATCAACATTCCTTCACGCATACTTGCGAAATATCAAAAATAACGAAGCAAAAGCAAAACACTGCACATACTCTAGTGAGCATTAGATGTTCTTTGCTGTGCATTGAATGCATGAAATGAAAGTATGACTTGTCTGAGATGCAGACAAAGCGACGAAACCGAACTGCACGCACTCGTGCACTCTCCGAGCATTGTTGACGTGTGGGGTTCGGTTGAACAGCTGTCGTTGCGTATAGAATAAATCAGGTTTCCAACTAAATTACTGCTCCACTACCCTACTCAGTAAAGGCAGAACAGTTGTTGCTCCTTTGTCGAGTAACTGTGAAGGAAGAGGTTGAGTTCTCTAAAAGGGATGTGTAAAGACATTTACCACTTTGGTCGATCCCTCATCATCCGTTTGGAAGTTCCTCTTTATTGATAATATGGATGATATATCTTATATCTTCTATTTCAATGAATATATTCAGTAATGAATTGGTTTAATTGTTAAGCCTTTATTTACACGTTTTATACTACGGAGGCTGTTTTGTAGGATATCTTCTAATATCTCAAGAAAATCTGTTGTCTTCATTTCGACGAGTATTTCGTCCACATATATGACGTATAACAAAGTAGGATTTAAGAGAGAATCGATGTATACTTCAACTTACTCTATGCATTTGCAAAACAGAATTTTGTATTACATTGCATTAGTAATTTTTTCTGCATATTATTTCATAACATGGTTAAATATGTTACATACTATCACATAAACACACTTGCGCGAACAATGTACATGCATACATACAAACATACATACGTACATACATACATACATACATACATACATACATGCATGCATACATACATACATACATACATACATACATATATACATACAATAATACGCACATTTGTACACCGCCATGATTATAGCAGAGATACATGTCGTCAAAGGTTTGGTCGTTCATGATTCACAACTGGTGGAATATGTTATTTTTATTGTACCAACACTCTTTGTGTATAATTTCTAGCTTGATATGCCTGCTCACATGTTTGACAATTAATACCAACACATGTAATTAAAAAGCATCCAGAAGTATAACTGCAAGATTTAATAATGATACGATAAACGCAGTATGCAAGTTTACAGGCCAAAAAATTTTTCTTCAATTACATAAATGTGCACACAACAAGAAATTGATTTCTAACAGAGAAACCATGCCTCGTAATTTGGAGAAGGCGAATGTTGAGTAATTCTACACCGATATTTTCCTGGTACTTTATTTTGTCGACAATGCAACTATATACTGTGATATATTTTCAAAGACGTTCAACTATAAATAAATATTATGTGCAGTTTTCTCTCCTTTAACACGGTATATTTGTATAGTCACAGATGTCTACAGATGTATACACACAAACACAAATTAACACAATCAAGAACACACGCATATACACATATAAATACATACAAAATATACAAGATCATATGTGTACAGATAGATAAATATATCGAAACATGAACGAATTCGTAGATAAATAGGCAAACTGATCAGTGTCAGATATATATATATATATATATATATATATATATAGATAGATAGATAGATAGATAGATAGATAGATAGATAGATAGATATGTAGGTAGGTAGGTAGGTAGGTAGGTAGGTAGGTAGGCAGGTAGGTAGGTAGGGAGATAGGGAGGTAGGGAGGTAGGTAGACAGGCAGATAGTTAGTTAGATAGATAGATAGATAGATAGATAGATAGATAGATAGATAGATAGATAGGCAGAGAAAGAAACAGTATGAGCGGGTGGAGGAGAGAGACATTCGTGTAAAGGTATTGCACATAGCTTAAGATAAATTATCTTTGATATAACCTTAAAATCCTCGAGCAATGACGAATTTAATTACACAACATACATACATACATACATACATACATACACACACATATATACATGTATATGTATACACATAGACACACACATATATATATGCATATCATTAAAATATACGTATTGAGTGCGTGTGTGTGTATACCTTATTTTTAATATTGATTTCCCTCTCTCTCTATCCTGTCTCTTTTTGTCTTTCTGTACCTTTATCGATTTATATACACTTCTATCAGCAGAAAATTGCGTTGAGAATTTTTTTTATCAATTAATATAAACAGCAATAATTTGACATTTAAAAACGTAAACGTAAACGATTTCTAAATTATATACCATTTAGCATCTAATGCTAATTTGTGATTTCAGTTGCTGGAGTGATTCCAGTTTCGTAAGAATCACTACATGATCGCTCTCACGAAGATAAGTATATAGTTATCTTTAAAGATTAGGAGACCGTAAGATCGGATATACAGACAGCAGTACTGTGGAAATATTAAAAATTAAAATCAACACCGACGTTCATACATTTGACAAGTTAAATAATAATAATAATGATAATAATAATAATAATAATAATACCAAGGAAATAGAAATGAAATTCGGATTAGAAAAATGTGCCAAAGCAACCCTGAAAAGAGGAAAATTAGTTAAAAGTAGCAATATAACACTAGATAAAGCCAATGAAATAAGAGAACTAGACGAAAGCCAACCATATAAGTATTTAGGAGTCAATGAACTAGATAGGATACAACATACACAAATGAAAGAAAAAATAAAGAAAGAGTACTATAGACGAGTTAGATCAATACTAAAAACAGAGCTCAATGCTAAAAACAAGATAATGGGTATCAACACTTTAGCTGTCCCAGTTATAAGCTACAGCTACAACATCCTTAACTGGACACTAAACGTACTATGTAAAATAGACAGGAAAACAAGAAAAATAATGACAGGATATAGGATGCACCACCCAAAATCTGACATAGAAAGGCTATATATACAACGCACAGAAGGTGGCAGGGGTCTTATACAGCTAGAAAACTATTATAAAATAACCACCATAGGACTGCAAAAATACCTACTCCAGAAGCAAGGGAAACTAATACAAATAGCCACAAAACACGAGCAAAGCAAAAAACTGTTTTCAGTATTTAAGGAAGCTGACAAATACAAACAAGAAATCAATCTACCTAACAAATACGAAGAAGAAGAAGAAGAAACAACAAAAGCTATAAAACAAATGAAATCCAAACTAAAACTAGAACAGCAACGGACCATGATAAAACGATGGCAAGAAAAGCCCCTACATGGTAAATACTGGGCTAAATTAAATGCGAAAGAAATAGACAGAGAAAAATCCCAGCAATGGCTGAGAAGCTCAGGACTCAAAGCAGAGACTGAAGGATTTTTAATTGCTGCACAAGACCAAAGCCTCCCCACCAGAAATTACCAAAAACACATAATGAAAAGAAATATAACAAGTAACTGTAGAATATGTGGAGATCGACAAGAAACAATAAATCATATTATCTCTGGCTGCCCAGTCCTGGCTAAGAAGGAATATATTCACAGACACGACAGAGCTGGGACCTATATACACTGGAAGCTATGCCAACATTATGGAATAGCAACAGAAAAAAGATGGTATAAACACACGCCAGAAAAGGTCACAGAAAACGAGAAAGCAACCATACTCTGGGATATGCCAATACACACAGATAGAGAAATTAAGGCAAATAGACCAGATATAGTTGTCAAAGATCATGAAGAAAAAAAATGCTTTCTAATTGATGTATCAATACCAGCAGATGACAACGATTCTCTAAAAGAAATGGAAAAACTTTCAAAATACAAAGACCTGGAAATAGAGATAACTCGAATGTGGAATCTAAAAACAGAAACAATTCCTATCATAGTAGGTGCCTTAGGTATCATAAAAAAATATTCAGACAAATACATAACAAAAACACCAGGACTTACAAATATATATAACATGCAGAAAATTGCACTACTGGGTACTGCACACATTCTACGCAAAACACTTTCAATACAGTAAACATAAGAGCACCACAGCAAACCACAGCACATACCCAAGGCGCACAGAGCTGCGCTCGGTAGTGAAGTGAAAGCACGTTATAAAAATAAAACTACTGAATAATAATAATAAAAATAAAACAAGAAATCAATCTACCTAACAAATACGAAGAAGAAGAAGAAGAAACAACAAAAGCTATAAAACAAATGAAATCCAAACTAAAACTAGAACTGCAACGGACCATGATAAAACGATGGCAAGAAAAGCCCCTACATGGTAAATACTGGGCTAAACTAAATGCGAAAGAAATAGACAGAGAAAAATCCCAGCAATGGCTGAGAAGCTCAGGACTCAAAGCAGAGACTGAAGGATTTCTAATTGCTGCACAAGACCAAAGCCTCCCCACCAGAAATTACCAAAAACACATAATGAAAAGAAATATAACAAGTAACTGTAGAATTTGTGGAGATCGACAAGAAACAATAAATCATATTATCTCTGGCTGCCCAGTCCTGGCTAAGAAGGAATATATTCACAGACACGACAGAGCTGGGACCTATATACACTGGAAGCTATGCCAACACTATGGAATAACAACAGAAAAAAGATGGTATAAACACACGCCAGAAAAGGTCACAGAAAACGAGAAAGCAACCATACTCTGGGATATGCCAATACACACAGATAGAGAAATTAAGGCAAATAGACCAGATATAGTTGTCAAAGATCATGAAGAAAATAAATGCTTTCTAACTGATGTATCAATACCAGCAGATGACAACGTTTCTCTAAAAGAAATGGAAAAACTTTCAAAATACAAAGACCTGGAAATAGAGATAACTCGAATGTGGAATCTAAAAACAGAAACAATTCCTATTATAGTAGGTGCCTTAGGTATAATAAAAAAATATTCAGACAAATACATAACAAAAATAGCAGGACTTACAAATATATATAACATACAGAAAATTGCACTACTGGGCACTGCACACATTCTACGCAAAACACTTTCAATACAGTAAACATAAGAGCACCACAGCAAACCACAGCACATACCCAAGGCGCACAGAGCTGCGCTCGGTAGTGAAGTGAAAGCACGTTATAAAAATAAAACTACTGAATAATAATAATAATAATAATAATAATGTGTCATATATAATTATGTGTCTATGTGTGAGTACGCATGGAAAGACTATATGTGTGTGTGTGTGTGCCTGTGTGTGTGCCTGTGTGTATGTGTGTGTGTGTGTGTGTATGTATGTATGTATGTATGTATGAGGAGATATTGATAAATCGGGTATAGCTGATCATGTATGGAAAAATGGAGACCACCTCCCCCTGTGGGATGAAGTTAAAATAATAGACAGAGAACACCACTGGAAAATACGAATACTAAAAGAAATAGCATATATGCGAGGACAGAACAACCTCCTAAGCAGACCAAACGCAGATATGAAGAGTGTATGGGAACCGGTATGAAGGAAGGATAGGAAAATATTAGATTTATAAGCCCTAAAATTCACTCCATAATTAGCCACGGGTATAGTGCGTAGTGGTTAAGCGCGCGGGCTACTAACCCCAAGTTAGTTTCCGAGTTCGATCCCAGGCAGTGACGTAAATAATAATAATAATAATAATAATAATAATAACATCGAAAAATACCTTAGGAATGAGAACCCATGTTCGACATTTCCCCAAGAGGGTATATCAGCTGAAACGTTGTGTTAACAACAAACAAGATGAGGACAAATATCCGTCAAAAGTAAATAATGTAAATAACGAACATAATTCTCTTAAATATAGAACACTTAACTATAGAAGTGTATTATTTACGCGGTTGCTCGATATAAACTTTAAACATTTTTGCAAATTGGTCTCTAGTTTCACCAGAGATGACTTGGACTACCTAGACCTTATTCCAGGAAGAGTAGATGAAGTGTTCATCGTAGTTAGCTCTGATGTAACCAGTCTCTACATAAATATAATAAAATGGTTACGATTAGAAGCAAGGGAATTGTGGATATACGAATACTTATAGGGGATTCAGGAGGGATTCCCTAAAGAGTTTATAGTTGTAGCGTTGCTACAACTACTGCTTTAATTGGTAAGTAATATTACCTACAAATACAGGGGTACGAATATCGCACTGACGTTGGGGACTTTAACAATACCAGAAAGAACAAAATCTATAGAATGTCTAGAATTACGTTTGATCAACAATGTTAGAGAGACATGCAATATATTCGTGCGCGACTGCTTCATATTTTGAAACAAATGTAAGAGGGACCTTGCTGTATTCATTAAACTAATAAATAACATTCATGAATCGATCCAGTTCACTATGGAAATGAATGAAATGTAACACCTTTTTATAGATAGAAAAAAATGAGAGAAAATGCTAGGACGCATGCACACACCAATATTTACGTTTTAGATCATGCCATAGTTCCCACATAAAACGAAACATACCTTTCAATATGGGAAGCCGTATAAAAATCTAAAAGAAAAATGACTGGTAGAGCTAGGTATGTTTCTTCAAAAGCAGAAATACCCCAAAATGCTAATAAATTATGCCATATTAAAGGGAAACGAAATCCCAGACCCCACATTGCTGAAAGACAATAACACTGAGTATGAAAACAAAAATATAAATATTCTGCTTGTAGTGATCCATAGTCCAAGAACCACAATATACTGTATTTGTCTAAACATACCTCCCAAATCTACACCAATCATCAAATCTGCGACAAGTAATACAAAAATCATAAATCGTCAAGAGCCGAAAACCACCAACACATCTCAAGAGACTCGTAACAAAAGTGAGATTCTCATCGAAGAAGGAAGTAATGCAGGTAACTCAATATAGATGCCCCATCGTGGAACGTGATAGAATTTAACAAGGAACAACACGAAGATTCAAGAATTGAAAGGAATTCAATGTGAATGCAAACATGAATTGGAAAACAATAAATCTCACAACTGCATCTCATGCCCACAATGCATCGAGAATCCTATAAGAGGAAACCGGGACAAACCAACCAGCGGTGTAAACGTGCGCGA
>NC_142929.1:172831171-172836171 GCF_046866305.1 Octopus bimaculoides
AAACTCACCTTCAAAAAACATGCCCAGTAGCCCAGAAGAAAAGGCAACAACAACGGCAACAATACCAAGAAAAACAACAGCAACAACAACAACAACCACAAGAAAACCAAAAGCACAAGAAAAAACAGCATTACTACCTACACCGCCATATGCACAACTGGTCAAGCAGTTGTACAACGAAATGGAAAAACGCCAGCAGCCAGCAACCCAGCCGAACCAAACAACAACACCACCAGTACCACCAAGAACAGAATCAGCACCATCACCACCACCAACACCAACAAGAACAACCCCACAAGAAGGGAACACGAAAAAGACTCCCACCTCACCCCCAAAAACCAAAACACCACATCCCAACTGTCACAAAACAGCACCAACACCACCAACAACAAAATCAACCCACACAAAAATAGACCCCAACACCCTTCCCTCCCACCCTCCGATTCCTCCGACATGTCAGATGAAGATAACACAGAGGCTTGGCAAGTGGCCACGGGGGGAAGAAGAAAAAGGGGGGAAAAAGAACGGAAAAACAAACAAACGAAGCGGGGAGGTTTACCAGCCCCGAAACCAACAAATCCACGGAAAACAAAAATACCAACACAAACGCACCAACACAGAACCCCACAACAAGTTTGACAGCGATAAACACAAACAATCCAGACCTAAGGAAATTCATTAGGTCAAACACTAACATAACAGAAAATGACACGAAAACAAGCAATCACCCACGCACAACACCACCACAACGCATCAAAATCATACATGTAACACGTAGCACATACAATACACTAAAATCTCTCTACCCGGATACAGTAGGGAGATTCCAGAAATATTCATAAAAAAAACTGTACAAAAACCTTCTGAGAGAAGGCTGTGAGGCGAAGAGCCAAGAACTTTCGGACAGTAAGTAACTCTCTCTCTCTCCTTTCGTGTGTAAAACACAAATATTGATAGAATCATGGTGAAGATTGGCTGTGTGAATGTGCGTGGCTTGGGGTCCCCTTGGAAACAAGGGTACCTCTTAAAGGACATCAAGTCACACAATTTGGATATCATAGCCATTAGTGAGACCAGACTCCATGAACCGCGGGCCCTAAAGTCCATGTTTGGCGGACAGTTTAACATTTATTTTTCTCCCTGTCTGCCGGGGATGGGCGGTAGTGGCACGGCGGTTCTTTTTCGCAAGAGTCTGGATCTCCAAGTAAAGACGATATTTACGGACCCGGAGGGTAGACTGGTTGTCCTAGATGTGGACGGCAGCGATGGAGGCGCTTTTCGGTTGCTGGCAGTTTATGTGCCTCATTTAACAGGTCGGTCGGACTTCTTTCGACGTCTAGAAGTATTCCTGGGAACGTCTCGTCCCTTACTTTTAGTGGGGGATTGGAATGCTACCTTGGACACGCATCTAGACTACGTGGGGAGTGGAAAAACTAGAAGGGGATGCAAAGGCCTCATAGACCTGCTCAGACGCTTCCAGTTGTCTGACAGGTACCGACTCGACCTCCCAAATGTGCCAACGTGGACTTGGAGCAACCGCATTGGGTCGTCGAGATCGTATCTAGATAGGATAGTGTGTAGGACAAGAGATAGAGATAGTTTAGGATGTCCACAGTTCCAGATAGTCAGCTACACGGATCACAAACTTGTGACGTGTACGCTAGACTTAGATAAGGCACATAGACAGGGTCCCGGTTACTGGAAAGTAAACGCGTCTTTCCCGTCGAGACAGGTTTTCAGAGACCGGATTAGCACATTAGTAACGAGGGCTTTGATGGGAGCCATCTTCAACAACAAATGGTGGTTTGCCCTCAAGAGAGCAGTAAGGGCGGAAGCAATAAGGTATAGCAGGGCACTAGCTGTAGAGAGGAACAGAGTAGAGGGGGAGCTAGTGATAAAGTTAGAAGAGGCATTGCGAAGTGGCATCGCAACCGACGTTTTAGCAGCGAGGTTGGCCCTCGACCAACACTTCAATGCTAAACACGAAGGGTGTGCTGTCAGGGCAAGGATGCGCGCTCTGAGGAATGAAGGTGTTGGAGCCGCACGAGAGGCCCGGGTGGCGGAGGCGCAGCGGGGTAACAGAGCCACCATCCGGTCTCTGGTCGACGAACAGGGGAGCGAATTGCTCGAGCCGAGCAAGATGTGCGAGGCGTTTCAGCCGCATTTTGCCCGACTGTTCGGGAGGAGTGGCGAGCGAGAAGGCAGGGTGGACTTTAGTGCCTACCTACACAGCTTGCCACAACTCTCGGCAAGAGAGGCGGAGTGCTGCGAAGGGGTCATCACGGCGGAGGAGGTGAGGGACGCGATGGCGGGTTGCTCGACGGACAAATCTCCGGGTTTGGATGGTCTGCCCTACGAGCTTTACAACTGTATGCCAGACTTGTTTGGAGACGTCTTGGCGGCCGTGTACTGCAACTGGCAGCAGAACGGGAGCATTCCCGGTTTTGTGAGCCGAGGAGCGGTAATGCTACTGAAGAAAGATCCAAACAAGGGGGACGCCATATATAACTTTAGGCCCATCACTCTGCTCAATGCAGACTTCAAACTTTTGGCCAAGTTGTTAGCCAAGCGGTTGGCGCTTGTCATCGAGAAACTGGTCGGCACGGAGCAGACGTGGGCCGTGCCGGGCCGGAGCTTCCATGACAACCTCCATCTGATGCGCTACATCATAGAGCGGGTAGTTAATGAACCTGGCATGGGTGGGGCCCTGATCAATTTGGATCAATCCAAAGCTTTCGATAGGGTAGACCATCGATACTTGGAGGCTGTCCTCGAAGCGGCCGGCTTCGGTCCCGTTTTCCGCGGCTGGATGGCTGCCTTGTACACAGGCATCCGTTCGGTTGTTCGCGTCAATGGACGTCTATCGGGACCCTTCGACATTGCACGTTCGGTTCGTCAGGGATGCCCCCTGTCGTCGCTCCTGTACGTATTGACTCTCGAGCCACTACTGCGGAAGCTGGCGACGCTGAGGGGCATCCGGAGAGAACTGGGGTGCGGGACGAGCGTGTCGGCATACGTGGACGACGCCACCGTTATAGCGTCTAACCACGAGCACATCGAGCTTGTCGGCGAGACGCTGAAAGACTACGAAGCGGTGACGGGAGCGAAAATCAACCGGGATAAGTCGGTGGGTTTGCTGCTCGGCACCTGGAGAAGCAAGCCCATACTCTCCGGCAGCGCCTCAGTAGTGGGACGCTGGACGGACGGTCCGGTCAAGTTGCACGGAATCTGGTTCGGTCCGGACCTGCAAACGGAGAAGAACTGGGACGAGATAACGAGTAGTGTGGCCACTCTCTGCCGGCAATGGTCCCTAAAAGGTCGGGCAGAGGTGGCGAACGCGTACATCGGGTCTGTCATCGAATACCGCCTGACCGTCGTGCCTTGTCCCGATCGCGCCATTACCGAAATGGAGCGCATCCTCTTCCGCTTTTTGTGGAAAGGAAGCATTCCGATGGTGAGGCGATCCGTTTGTTGCCAACACCCGCTGAAAGGAGGGCTGGGCATGCCGTGGTTGATGATGCGCAGACATGCGCTGAGACTGCGACATCTCCGGCTCTACGTAGACGCCGGTGAACAGGTGTGGTCGCCTTTTGCGCGACGCGCTTTCCCGCATCTCGTCGAGCTGCAGTCGTGGATCAAAAAGAGGCCGAGGAATGGCGAATGGCACCGTGAGTGTCGCGTTGCTCTGCAACAACTTTGCCGTCCCGGGTCGACCTTGAGCGGCTGCATCACAACGAAGTCATTCTATAGAGGATTAGTGGAGGGCAGGTACGACGACGATCTCGGGGCGAATCTGGGCGTCGACGAGGAATACCTGACCCGCCTGTTCAGGACGACTTTCGGGCCGGGACCTATGGACAACTTCCAGAGATCCCTGGCCTGGCAGTGTTACCGAGAGGCGCTACCCGTTCGGGATAAGCTCTATAGACACGGTCAGAGCGATGAAACCGTTCTGCACGCACTCGTGCAGTGTCCAACCATTTCGGAGCTGTGGGCTTATGTCGAACGACTGCTGTCACGTGTGGGACGAGTCGGTTTATCAACCGAGTCTATCGTCAATATCGTCACGACTCCTTCCTTTAAACGGGAAGGAAGAGCTGTATTTATCGTATTTGTGGCTATGGCGAAAGAATGCATCTGGTGGACGCGTCTGAAAGGATTAGAGACAAATACTTTCCTCTCTGGTCAATCTCTCATCAACTTTTTCAAGTATCACTTGAAAAGGAAGGTGAGAGTAGAGAGGCAAGTGTTGTCTCGCAAATGTTTCGAAAAAAGATGGATACATGTAGCAAGAATGGCACGTATAAATGACGAAGCCACCTTGACCATGATTCTATAAAACGTTTTAAAATTTTGTAAACAGACAGTTACTTACGTTTCTTGCATAAATAAAAGAAATTTTATTTAACAAACTGTGACACTAAGGACCGAGGTTACCGTGGTCTTTTCGTAGGTTTTTCTTTCCACGGATAACCTGTATTATTTCGTATTTTTTGTAAATACCCCAAACGTTTTGCGATGTTTTTTTTTTTTTTTCATCGTTGTCCCCACTTTTTTTTTCTGCTTTGTTTTCGCCCCCCTCGAAAAGAAAAAACTCTACATTTGTATTTTGTCCCCTCTGTGTTGAGCCCTGTGTGGCTAATAAAGAAACCTATCTATCTAACTATCTATCTACCTATCTATCTTACATACATTACATGTGTGTGGGTATGTGAGTGTGTGTGTGTGTGTGTGTGTGTGTGTGTGTGTGTGTGTGTGTGTGTGTGTACTCCAGTCAATTGTTTATATGTAGTACTCACTAAACAATCGAAAATCTAAAACAAGTAAATTGATGTAACAATGATAACTTCTAGGAGAAAACGTATATATTTTTATAATCTCAACATCTAGCGAAAAATTTTTTGTGATATAACATTTTGTATGAAAAATATAGCAGAACATTGTTAATTTCTTACGACACATAAAAGGTCAATTCTTGTCGGCAAAGTGTTCTAGTAACT
>NC_142929.1:172846171-172968671 GCF_046866305.1 Octopus bimaculoides
ATTGAATGACACTGAAATACATGCATAATTGCACACTAGAGCGTATACACTCCTTCTTTTCACCTTGCAATTCATTCACTCTCTTGATTTATTTTCCACTTGTCTCTGCCCAATTTTTCTCTATCTTTCGTCTTTTTTTTTTCCTGTTTATCCTTTTCTCAGCAATAATATCTTTCATAATAATCATATTCTTTCTACCAGAGTTAGTCCTGAATTTCACGACCGCACTCATTTTGTTTCGCCATCTAATATGATTATGTATTAATCGATAGTTACATTAATTCAGCAGATTACATGCAATCTATTCCCTGTTTGTGTCTGAGACATCAAACGTAAAGCAAAAATTATTGTCACGGCATCATAGTATAATGTGTGATTAGTATATAATGGTGTGCTATCATACATGCAACTTCTAACTAGTGAGCAGCTAATTCTGTAGCGCATAAATTGTGAACAGTGTATTTTATGGCTGAAGTAAATTGCATCTGGCAACAAGTGCGTGGCTGTGTTGCATATATTAATGCAATCCATTACCCATGGTTTTATATTCGCAGCATTGTGGATGACTAGAAACGAAGAATATATTATACAATTACCCATGCTTAGTATACGTGTATTTACATAATTTAAAATATATTAATATATTCTCTTGTAAAGCGGAACAAATTTTAGTAGCGCTGATTCCAAGTGTGGTAAATACGGGAACACTTATTCAGGAAACCCCACCACTTACGAATTAAGCACTTACCGAAATATTGATTTCTTACATGTGATGCAAAGACAATAAATTTATTAGCAAAGTGTGCTTCAGTTTTCAAATCGATACTCAGTATATTATTACTACCATTTCCTTCTTGGTCGTCTTTTGTTTTACGAGTACTAAAGGTTGCAACTAATTACATAAGAGAATCAAGCGACTGTCTACCAATCGTCGCAACTATCATTCATTGACCAATATATTAAAACCAATTCCATTTGCGCATAATCAGACATCGACTTCTCGAGACAAAAGAGACGTTTGCAATGTAGTCCCTGAAACTGTTTAGGGACTATAACTTTCCTTCAGATTATATCTACCATCTAAAAAAAGAAAACGCAGAACATGGAAGGACATATTTGTATTAAGGATAATGTAATTCCGGTTGCATGTGCTACAAAGTCGGGAGGAATACAGCATCGATTATCTTATATGATACAGCTTAACAATGTATTTAATCCAGACGTTTAAGCATCAGCAATATCAGCAATTAAACCGTTTTGTCCTTTTCCTAATCTTGCAATGCCGCGTTTGTTTTCCCCATTTAACTTCACATATATCTAGAAGTCACATCTAACCCATTTACATCTGATATCAGACACCTTCAACTTTCCTTTGTGCCATTGTGGACGAATGTCAATTAAGTCATAAATAAAAAAAAAGTGTGAAAAGTATAAAGTGCAGAGCTTGTAATGAGAAAGAGGAATACGTTATTTACATAAAAAAGTTCTTGTAAACCATAGGCACAGGAATGTGGACGCGATTATGAATCGAAGGTATTACATTGGGACATTATACGTCGTAGGGTTTTAAATAAGAAGAAATGGCACCAACGTCAACCAGACAGCGTAATAGGGAACGCTCAGTTTAAGGTCTTATAGGACTTTGATGTACAGACCTATCATGAACTTGGAGCAGAGTGACCAGCTACTGTCATTCTAGACAATCGAAAAACAAAAATGTATCATCATAGATGTGGCTGTATCTGCAGGCTTGAATATAACGGACGAAGATAAGGAGGAAATGCAATTCCATTCCAGGAAATTCGATGACTGACTGGAATGTTTCTACAAATATGATCCTAGTAGTCGTAGCTGCCCATATTGAGATTGGTGTAACTTAGAGTAACATTATCGGAACACCAATGATTGTAAGAAAGGTTCATGAGATGGAATGAAAGTCGTTGCGACTCGGTATCAGGAACATTGATGTACATTCGTGCATATTATGAACAACAACAATAATAAAACCAGAAGCAGCAGCGCCACTGGACTATATTTACCAAGAAAAAAAATGGGGGAAGAGGGCGTATTGGATGCGAACACAGCATTAGAGCAGAAGAAAACAACATAGCAAGGTATGTAAAAATGCCACAGAACCGATATTATTAGGAGTTCAAGCTTATGTAGCATGAAAGATAAAGGAGTGTACAAGCAACTGAAAAAGAATGAAACTGAAAATAGATGAGTAAAGAAAAGAATGCATGAATAATTTCGTAGGGATGTTGAAGGTAAAAACAGACAGAGAAAATAGATGACTGTGGATGACTAAAACTGATTTAAAACCAGAAACGGAGCTCTAATCTATGCTGCCCAAGAGCAAGCACTAAGAACAAACTACATAAAATACAGAATAGACAGCACTTCAGAAAGTGATTAGAGCAGAATCTGTGGACAAAATGGCGAAACCGTATGACATATTACCAGCCAATGTACGCCACTAGCCCAGAAGGAATATAACAGACGCCACGACAATATAGCATGGCTTTACCATTGGACACTTTGCAACAGGTATGGACTTGACAGAGAAAAATATTGGTACGACCACAAACCCGAAGGCATCATCGGAAATGATAATGCAAAGATTCAGTGCGACCATGGGATAGAGAATAGGAAGGCAGACATAGTCTTAATTGAGAAAGAAAGCAAGCGATGCTGGATCATAGCATGCCCAGCTGACAAAAAAGTATGCGATAAAGATGAAAGACGAGTCGATAGGTATGAAGGTTAGCTTGGGGGGGGGCGGGTAAAGCAGTTGTGGTCGATGAAAAAGGTGGTAGTATTACCAATAACTGATGGAATCCTGGGAACAGTGAGTAGAAATTTCGAGAAGTACATGGAACAAATAGGGGCTGCAATAAGAGTGGAGCACTTGCAGAAAATAGCACTGCTTGGAACCGCTCGAATACTCCGGAAGGTGCACGAAAAGTAAGAGGTGTTACCTGAGTTCACTGGTAGTGAACAGCTGACACCGTACAAAATCTCCAGCATTAGAAGCTGTGCAAAAGAAATGATGATGATGATGATAATAATAATAATAATAATAATAATAATAATAATAATAATAATAATAATAATAAAAAAAATAATAATAATAATACAAAGACCTGGAAATAGAGATAACTCGAATATGGAATCTAAAAACAGAAACAATTCCTATCATAGTAGGTGCCTTAGGTATAATAAAAAAAAATATTCAGACAAATACATAACAAAAATACCAGGACTTACAAATATATATAACATACAGAAAATTGCACTACTGGGTACTGCACACATTCTACGCAAAACACTTTCAATACAGTAAACATAAGAGCACCACAGCAAACCACAGCACATACCCAAGGCGCACAGAGCTGCGCTCGGTAGTGAAGTGAAAGCACGTTATAAAAATAAAACTACTGAACAATAATAATAATAATAATAATAATAATAATAATAATAATAATAATAATAATAATAATAATAATAATAATAATAATGATAATCTGCAGCAAAATATGTTGCAGGTAAACTATGTGGTATCCCACGCATTGCATCTCGGGTAGGTTCGGCACTGAAATGAATACATATTATTGTAAGAGTATTGTACAGTAGAGAGCCATTTCAATAATTTCATATGTGATTCTACTGTAGGTGTTACCCGGAGAATGAAAAATCGTGGTATTTCATTATAAGATAAGAATGATTAATTTTGACAAGATATACGGAGGAATGAATCTTTTCTAGAAAAGTACACATTACCCAGTAACCAAAGTACACGAGCAGATGATACTCATGCGCACATCTACGTATTAAACAATACGCATCGAAAGATTTAGAAGAAACGATATAACAATTTATAAAATTCATTTATAAATATGATCTATAGAAAATTTCCTTATTGTTGATCAAACTTATTTAATATATGTGCGTGCGTTTAGACATACATATAGATACATACATACAGGCATGCACGCATACATGCATACATGTATACGTACATACATGCTGCATACATGCATACATACTGATATACATATATACATATATATATATATATATATATATGCATATGCATGTGTGTGTATGTATATGTATATGAATATATATATAAATATATATATATATGTGTGTATCTATGTGCGTGTGTGCGTCCATCAATATATATATATATATATATATATATATGTGTGTGTGCATATATATACATATATAATACATGCAGATTTATAAGTATATATATATATATATATATATATATATATATATATATATATATACATACATATATACATATATATGATATTATACATATATCATATATATGTATGTACGTATGTATGGATGTGTGCATATGTGTGTATGAATGCATGTATATTACATTCTAAACGCAGTATATTTAAAGATATATTACGTTCATCTAGTTAAGGATAGGAAATATCATTAATGGAATTCGCACTAATATTGAGTTCAATAATTTGAGCATGGCGAAGTATCTCTTGTTTTAATGGATTAGTTTTAAGAGCAAGACGAAAGCATCGCACATGATCCATTTCAGTACTATGCAGATCGGTTCAGAGAAGGCAGGAAATTCACTCTGATTCAGACATCTAGGTCGAATTCTAATAATCAACTGGACTATTCCAGAGGCCCACATTCTTCAGGTGAAAGTGATATTAAATCACGCGACAAAGTAACACGTGATAGTTTCTTAAATTACATTAAGACTGATATGAAACGTATAATCTTGACCGTAGCGAACACTAGAGAGAACAAAGCTATGAAGAAAATGATCTTTTAGTTTGCTGTAGTAATCTTTCTGTAACGTTTGGGCATAACATTTCTTTTAAAATGACTGGTTTGTTTGCGCATGTCATTAAATGATAATAATCTGGAATGGAAGTAGGAATATGTATTTCTAAACTGAACAAGGATAACATTCTTGAAGATTATATCTACTTATGCATGTAGAGTATGGCAAAAATAAGACAAGACTATAGAATAACGTAATAAAATACAGTATTACACACACGCACACAGACACAGGTTGGCGGAGAGACACACATACACATTCGATTCAGGTAGATTAGTCTGCCACGAAGAGTTTTTAAAAATGTTGTCTTATTTTTAAAACGCCTACCTGCAGAGATAACTTTGGTGTTTTTCAGGCAACTTGTTGAACTAATACCGAAATACTTCTGTGAATGATGTTTATAGTATTTAAGGTCAGCTTGCTTTAGTATTTATGACTTTAAAATGTAATATGTAGCATAAATTTAATTTCCCAGGTGAAAGATATAATTATCAATGTAAACATTGTCTCCAAAGATATAAGTTCGTGACGAAATAATGGCTGTTCAAAAGGATATTGTAAAATTTCAATTCAGCGATAAGTATATGTATATATATATATATATATATATATATATATATATATATACGTGAAGTATATTTGCCACTTAAATGCGGCTAACCACTAAGGGTGAATGCTACTGTAGTTTGTAGACTTGTAGACCCAGGAGAACATCTCCTCCAGCTGGCTATTGACACACTTTCTGTGCCCTATCAGTATTTGCAAAGGGAAGTCACCCTTCCCATCGTCGACCTGACGTGATACGCACGGACCCGGGTTTCTGGATATTTACCCTTCGTCAGCGCACGACAATCACCGATATTCGATGCGAAGGGGTCCCAATGCAAATACATATACCCTTTTTCCAGTGTGTCGTGTGCAAATTTTACCACGGGGATGTGACTTATTAATAATAGTCGCTTCAAAATAAACTCCTCTCATTCGTATGTCAATTACTGTAGGGTTTCATTTACCTCACAACCACACACTCACACATACACACATCCACACACATCCACACACATTATGTGTGTGTATTAGTATTTGTATATATGTAAGGTGTCTCTTGACACAGAGAATATACAATTATTAAAACAAAGTCTAATACTGAAAAAAAAAAAAGTCATACGAATTTTCTTTCTGTTTGAATTTATATAAAACGTTTAGCGATTTTTCCGTTTTTCTTTGATTTTTGTTTTTTCCACCGTTTTGTTCTGTTGATGCTAAATTCACTCTACTGATGCAAATATATTTGCTTTATCAATGGAAGCTGAATCGATGTACAGTTCCGTGTTTTAATAAATACATGCGAGAACTGGATGCCTACACTCCGGTGAAAACGCGTTTGAATGGTTCCTTTTCCAAGTACTAACAATTTCTGTGACACTACAATCAGAGTGTACGCTGTGATCATTTTAGTTTTGATGATGATGATGATGATGGTGATGATAACGATTATGATGATACTAAATTCTAATTCATAAATATAAATATCAGTACTGATGAGATCGAGCGAATAATTTTTACCTTCTACAGAAGGTTTTCAGCATATACATAAATAGGACTATGATCAAATAATTATGTATTTGGAGGGCGTGAGAAAAAGTCTATTTGCTAAGGCTTTTCTAAAATACTTGTTTTATTTTTCCGCGCCAATTTACACTCTGTTTCTTTGACAATTCAGTCTCAGACGTCTATGAGCTAAATTGAGCGTGTTCATATTTCAAATACAATTGTAATGAACCCAATAAGTACAATAAAGAACGAAGAACGAAGTAAACTTTATTAGAATTACTTATTTTTGTTTTTAATCATTAATCTGAAATCAAAAGAGCTTGAAGCATTCCAGTGCTAGTAGAAAATACAGAATATCATTGACAACCTGAATGACTTTGTAGCGAGTGAATATTTTCCAATCAACCAGAAGACTATTACACGAGACTCAATTTGGGAAGTTATGTTGTGAGGCAACTTAGTAGAATAAGTATAGTTGATGAGTGCTTTGTAAAAGATACTTTTAATAATTAACGTTAAATATTATCTACAGAAACATACATACAAATATTTATTTGTTCATACATAAGTACTTAGATAGGCTTCAGTCAGAGCTGTCGCAAGGCATGGCTAACTGGAGAAGGCATTTAAGGAGGTTTCATACTTAGAGCACCGTAGCTCATTCGAGTAATAGAATATTTCTGTTTTTGAGATGAGGTATGTGTCTGGCGAGTGTTGTGGATTTACTATGTTTCGCGTATGTAAAATAATTGAGATGAGCGGCATATAACCGTTTAAAAATTATGGTTGACCCTATATATTTTCTGGTAGAATTGTGTAATGTGTTGAGGACGGTACATTTATAAACTACATTAGATCTTCTACAATGGTTTTGTAGAGGGCTGATGGATCCAGCACGGCAGTGGATGTATTTTGTGGATTATTTTCACTTTTTTCACTCTTTTCACTTTCTTTTCACTCTCTTTTCTTTCGTTTTCTTTTCTGTCAGAAGAGAGGTTAGACATGGGGGTAGAAAGGTCTAAGTTGTTAGCATTATTACTACTATTATCGTTATTTTTGCTATCGTTGTTATTAACTATTCTATCTGTAACAGTGGTGTAAGTTGTGGTACTATTCTGGATAGTGCTAGTAAAATAGGCTGGGTTATGGTTGTGGTCTAACGTATGAACTTCAATGCTGGAGCTTTGTATATATCGGTGCTCGTGTATTCACAGTTGCTATAGTGTGAGTTTTGATAGTAGAGAGAAAGCTTTTGTTTATTAGAGGCTGCTATGATAGACTCGAAGTTGGGTGCGGTGGAATAGGATAGCTTCAGAGTAGATCTATTAAGCAGAGAGTAATATTTATGTTGACGAGGGACGTTGGAGTCCTGTATATTAAAGAAGAATTTAGCTATCTATCTATCTATCTATCTATCTATCTATCTATCTACCTATCTATCTATCTATCTATATATATATACATAATTTAGAGAAAAAAACACGATTATTGAATTCATCCATGAAAATACAGTCACAGATAGAAAAATGTAATAAGTAAATACACTAAAAGGACCTATAATAAAAATACAAAGTAATAAATATTAGAATAATAAAATAATAAATACATATATAAATACATACATGCATACAAACGTACACACACATATTCACACGCACTTACATACACACACACGCACACACACACACACACACACACACACACACACACACACATATATATATATATATATATATAAATATATATATATATATATATATATATATATATATATATATATATATATGTATGTATGTATGTATATATAATATATATATATACTTTATAAATTCAATTAGACATTAAATTAACCTCATTAAGGGATGGTATCATGCAATGAATCACTGGTTCAATACCTAATATTTGTTGTGAATAATGCTATTCATAAAGCAATAGGTTTATATATAAATCATGGATTATAATCTTTCAAAACAAAGTAAGAAAATGGAGATATAGCATTTAATAAAAAAATTATTACCTGCAAAAATCAAACATTTTCCCTTACAGCTGTTTCAATTAGCCTAAGAAACTAAATAGCAATTCTTAAAATCATTATATTATGCAAAATCTCTTTAGAAGGTAGAAAAAAGATATACCCTTAGGTTTCTTTTTACTACATCTCTGAAGAGATTTTGCCTAATATAATGATTTTAATAATTGCTATTTGATTTATTACACTTCATTGAAACAGCTGTAATGGACTGTTTGATTTCTGCAGATAATAAAGTTTTTATTAAATGCTATATCTACATTTTCTGACTTTCTTTTATATATATATATAATATGAACGGTTACGTTAGGGATAACGTCAGGAAGAAACTGGTAAGTATTTATAAAATAATTTCTCCTTAATATAAAGGGTAACATCAACGTAATGACCAACATTAGCTGAAGAGCATTTCTTCAAAGAAATTTAAGAATCATTTACACTTTCGAAGTCAATATTGTCATGCTTAATATAGCTTCCAACACTTCTAGCTATAAGGGAAACAAAGACTCATCACACAGTATTCCTTGCATAGTCTGAACTCTAATTACCGAATCCGACTAACTTCACACTTGAAGAGTCCTGCAAATCAATATCAACAGGAAAACCGATTTATTATATTGTTTCCATCAAGATCAAATTCTGTTAAAAACTTCACACCATTGACCACAGAAACGCCAAACTAGAGTTAGCTTCTTTACACACAAATTCATTGTATCTGATCTCTGTTTGCTAGCAGAGGGATTATTTCCGCTTCAGTGTCTTAGAAGTGAGGTCAACTGCTACTCAGTTATATTAGCACCAAGCTGTCTGATCGACACCCGAACAACAGCATGTCACTGCGTAGTAACTTACGCTGCTGAAATATTCTACCTTACAAACAATAGTCTCCCTGACGCCAATATCCTGTTTATTTTATCAAACAAAGCATATAATTAAAGAATCACATTCACCGCTTATTCAACGTAGCTTCTTTATCTAAACCGACTAATTGGGAACGAAATATTATTTGATAATGTTTTTAATAATTTACGAAAATTATCTATACTCTCTTAGTGCATCTAAAAATGCGTGCAATCCTGTTACAGATTATGTGTACTGTACAGCTTTTGTCTGTTCACCTCTGCATAATCAAAGGCATTTATATGCATGTGTATATTAAATCGGTTAGAAAGAAGGAACGAGATAAATAGAAATATATAATCTGCTTTACTTGTCTACTCTAAATAGAAGTTACAGCACATTGTCAACCATTCTATAGGGCTGCCATTATCTTTAAGAAGACACAGATGATGTTCCAGATAAACAACACCTTGTGCATCGGATAAAATGTTAATTGTAGACTAAGAATATGTGAATGTTGTGTTGATATTCCCCTAGAAATGTTTGCATTGACAATGGGGTTAAGACAGAGAAAAGTGAAAGCCAGCTCAGCTTTCTGTAAATTGCTACGAATTCACTTATTAGGTCGTGGTGTCTGATTTAGTACCAATAAATGTGAAATCACTAAATAATAACAAATTGATGCAATACGTTCCCGTAATATCTGTACTCCCCTAACACGAACAAAAACAAGCACACACAATGCTGTCCATACCTCAGCAACACAGAGCTGCAACAGGTGAATGAAGGATAAATTTGTATGAAGCTATCAAATGTCGAACAGTGGCGATAATAATAATAATCCTTTCTGCTATGGGCATCCAGTTAGAAATTTACGGAAGAGGTTAAGATGTTTTCATCGCGCACGGTCCTCAAGTGGTTCTTATTTATGAACAGCAAGGTCGACCCCATCGCAATTTAACCTCAGAGCATAAAGACGAGTGAAATAACAGCTAAGCATTTGACCCGGCATGTTAACGATTCTACTAGATCACCCAAAATAATAATCCTTTCTACTATAGATACAAAGCCTGAAATTTGGGGGAGAGGTTAGTCGATTACATCGACTCCAGTATTCAACTGGAACTTAATTTATCAACACCGGAAGGATGAAAGACAAAGTGGACCTCGGCGGAATTTGAACTCAGAACGCACCTACTGGCGAAATATCGGTAAGTATTTCGACCAGCATGCTAACGACTCCGCCACCTGGCTGGCTTAACAAAAACAATAATAATAATAATCTGTTTACGGTTCTTGTTCTCCTGCATCCATGTGAGTACACACGAATCGTCAATCGATCTAGTCACGAATTAAGAAATATTTAAAATATATAATTGTAAATACATATATAATCAGTATTTAGTTCATTTCATGTCTTTTGTTCTACCAACGAGATCAAATAGATATACAAGTATAAGTGTAGATATGTATATATATATATATATATATATATATATATATATATATATATATATATATATATATATACATATACATATATATATACATATATATATATATATATATATATATATATATACATATATGTATATATATATATATATATATATATATATATATATATATATATATATATATATACACATATATACATATATGTATATATTTACATATGTGCCAGTGTGAGTGTGTGTTAGTGTGTGTGTATGACAGAGAGAGAGAGAGAGAGAGAGAGAGAGAGAGAGAGAGAGAGAGAGAGAGAGAGAGAGAGAGAGAGAGAGAAAGAGAGGAAGAGATAGCTTTCTGTCAGACTCCATCAATTTTTAAACCTGATGGTGTCACAGATGACGTTTGCCTCAAATGCATGTGCAGTGGGAATCATTTGTTTGCAAAATGGACTCCTTAGCCGCATAGCCATTCCTAAGCTCACTTAGGCAGAAGGTCAATATTTGCAGAGAAGCGTTAGAGAGAATTCAGTTCATCGAAATGTGTTACTGGGATTGAGTTATTAAGTTGAAGTCAATAGTAAGCAGAGTGTGGTTGTAACTCAAAAAGTAAAAGGAATAGACCTCATAGTATAATCTATTTAGTTGGTCAGTCTATCGCTTCCCTGCCTTTTACTGGCCCAAAAAAAAAAGAAACAAAAATAGAAAATAAACTAAAATGAAATAAATATCATCGATCCGTTGTACGAACGAGGCTCATGCTAAACGTTTAACAGGATATTATATTTGGTGGAATATTGTTTCATCCAAATGCTTGTCTAAATAAATTTCAAATTTAACGTTTAATAATTATTGAGCAAACTCCCTAGCTGCAACATATTAATGTTTCATTTCATCATTACAAAGCAGGCTAATAGTGTTATCCTAGAGATGAAATTCCCGAGGCAAAAACGATAATCTTTCTTAGATCACTTAAGCCCGGCTGCATTAACATCTAAGAGCAGAGTTCGATGACTGATTGCATCTAATCTCCTTCGAGGATAAGAAGTCCCTTAGCCACTATTACTAGGAAATAACCAAAAATTCTTGTCGTATGCACGTTTGAAATTACTTGCTACAGTATTATGATGTCGAATACAAAACCTCACATAATATTACAATATATTCTGAGGAATGGATTGATTCGAAGAAATTCTGTTCTCTTTTATTATTTATTCAGCAAAACCGGTGGCGTATACCTGTTTTGATGCAAAATATAGGAATCAATTTGCAAGAGACTGTAGATGCTTACCAACACTATAACATTTAAGCATAATCTCGAATAGTTGTGATTTTGTTCTCCAATTAAATTTCAGTTTCAAGAACAAGATATTTAAGACAATTTAAACAGTTCATATTATTTTAAATGAATCTCTGAATCACTGGATTATAATATCGCTGTTGTTTCATATACCATGTAATAATATAGTAGATATTGCGAGTGATCTCATCACAATCGTACCTGCAATATATTTTTAGGACGACGGAATTAACAAGAAGAAATTTTTCAGTTGGTGTTTAGCCGATGAACAATCATTGATGTTGAACCTAGTCGTCATGTTTTAAAGAAGGAAAATATATAAATATTTTAAGACCAATAATACTATAATATTAACAAAAAAAAAACGATAATTTCACAAGAGATCATTAACAAATCGACCAAAGATTCTATTATATATTCTGTTTTCACATTGTGAGCTTGTTATAAATATGGTATAATCTCAAAGTGCGGAGGCATTTATGCATAAAATGCTATTCATTTCACTCTAACCTCGTACCTACATAAATCATGCAAAATCATCTGCAAATTTTGCAAAACTCTTCCTTCTAAATCCGATAAAAGTATCTTCTATAATGTATCACTAATGCAGTTTTAACCTCCGGGAAATCTGTGCTCCAAATCGGATGTACTTTTTCCTTACACTTGATAACTTAACCCGTACAACTTTGGGCTACAATGTGACATGAAAATTCAATGTCATATTCGTCTATTAATGTCAGAGATTATGACTATAAAACCAAGAAATAATATTCGAATTTGGTTATTACCTATGCGACTTACAAAAATATACCAGGAAGACTTGATTGAAACTGCAAATTTCATTTTTTTAGTTGGTGTTTAGCCGATGAACAATCATCAATGTTGAATCTAGTCGTCACTATTTTCTGCAGAAGCAAATGTATTATAGGCGTGAGTTATATGATGCAAGGGTATTTGACACTGCAATGGATCATAATATTTTCCTTCATGTCAGAATTATGAATGGAGCTAGGAAGGTTACATCAGATCAAACATCTAGTATATTCAGGCATTGCAGCAACAATACTATCAATTATATTAGACCCATTAATCGCATTGATTTTCAAACGAATTATTACACTGATACACGCCATTTATAAAAAGCCTAACAATTTCCTCTGCTGCACACATCGATCACATTAAAACCCCATTCAAAGAATGGGCAATTCGAGATTATTGATTACTACATACATAGCGCCTATATCACCCCCATGTCTTTCTACTCAGTTGCATTCAACACAATACGACGGTTTAGTGGTGTTATTAAACGCAAATTTAAGGCAATATACATAGGGAAATGAAGTAACAACAGTAAATTTCAGATTAGCTTGCCGTTATATAAAGAATTTCGAATTAGAAATAAGAGAAACATTGACGGAATCTACAGTCAGTAGTCCACTTCAATCGGACAATATCGATTTTGTTTCAGTTAATAATATAAATGTCTGTTTGGACTTGCTGCTTTTCACAGAATTCCAGTGGAGTTTTTATTCTTCAGTAATTTAATCAACTTCTTGTGGTGGCTTTCTTACATATTCATTTTGCACTGAATATTAATACGCGAAGGGCTAACCAGTGGGACTTGATTTATAGCCATTGCCATGAGATTCCGTTTCGAAATGAAAACAAAAATTGCTGCTGTTGTAAGTTCTCAACTATCTATCTATCTATCTATCTATCTATCTATCTATCTATCTATCTATCTATCTATCTATCTATCTATCTATCTATCTATCTGTTCTAACTGTTTATATATATAGTAGTGTGTAAGTACATATATATATATATATATATATATATATATATATATATATATATATCATGTTTCTTAGTGTGTCTGTATGTGTGTTTCTAAATGCACATACACGTAAAGGTGTAAGGGTCAATGGTTTAAGCGTCGTGCTTACAATCTACTGTGAGTTTGATTCACGTTGTCTCCTTGAGCAAGACACTTTCTTTGACATTGCTCCGGTTAATTTACCCGTAAAAATTAGCTGTTAGGTCACTTTAACTTTTCCCTTGGACAATATCAATGGCGTAGAGAGGGGAGAGTGTTAAGCGTCGGCCACGGTTGGTCTTCCAAAAACCATCCCCACAACTGAGCATCGGAGGAGAACTTACTCTAAGCAATACCATGGCCATTCCTCAGCGAAGTGGGGTCATTACCCATGCATTCACGCACGTACACCCACATATTTATTTATCTATAAGATATATATATATATATATATATATATATATATATGGGGGGTGTATGTATGTGTAAATGTCTATATGTATATATGAATATATGAATATGCACATAAACATATGTATATATATATATATACATATAAATTTATCTGTATGTGTGTGTGTGCATATATATATATAGAAATATATATATATATATATATATATATACATACACATTTATATTCTTTTATTCTTTTACTGGTTTTAGCCAATGGTTATGGCCATGCTTTAGCACCGCCTTTCTGTGTATTATTCGGTGATCTCCTTTCTGTTCCGTTTTTGATGAAGAAACGAGTTAGACGGAACTGTTCTTCTCTCTGCTTCCTGCCGAGATGTGGGCTCATCTGGGATTTCAGCTATAAATTTGTCCAGAGGATTTTTGAAGGTCTCCGTGTCTACACCTCGCAAATTTCTTTGATTCTTTGGCATTATGTTAAACCCATGTGATCCTCTGAAACCCATAACGTTGAGGTACTGTTTCCTTATTCTAGATGCAGAAAACAGGATCTCTCGTCCAATTCAGTAGTCGGTATAGCTTATAAATCCAATGTTAGGAGTTATACCTACCAGGATCCTCCCCGTATGTATATTTTTTTTATGTACTTTACTCCTTCGCTCCACGGAGTATAGATTCAGTTCATTTAGCCTCTACCAGTAGCTCATCTCTTTCACCAAATTAGTTATCTTTGTCTTGTGGCGCTGGTTTGCTTGGTGTTCCGACATCATTTTGACTCTTTTCGGGAACCACTTTTGCGAGCAGTAATTCAGACACTGAGAAAAACGTTCACCATAAGAGTAGCAGGGTTTCCTTATTTCCGATTCTCAACGATCTAAGAATCCATTCAGCTACTTACCTACACACACACACTGATACTCACACGCACACGCACATGGACGCATATGTGGCCCGATATGGAAGGGAATATGGCGACTGCTCTCCATTGTTGGCGGTGAATAAGTTCAGGAGATTAGCTTAGGAGTTACGTCCCTTGGTTAGGAGAACGACATTGATAATACACATCTTACCCACTTCAAGGTAACTCTTGCCGGCTTAACAGCATAATCAACCCAGAGACAATTCATAATATCATATAATACTACCTAGGTGTTATTTGAACTCGGACTTGACTGAACACCACAACATTAATATCTTTCTCTTGCCATATGGTTCCGGGTTCAGTCCTGTTGTGTGGCACCTTGGTCATGTGTCTTCTACTATATCCTCGGGCCGACTAAAGCCTTGAGAGTGGATTGGTAGATGGAAAGTTAAAGAAGCCTGTCGTATATATATCTATATGTGTTTTTGTGTGTGTGTGTGTGTGTGTGTGTGTGTGTGTGTGTGTATCTCTGTATATATATATATATATATATATATATATATATATATATAAAGACAAAGAGAGGGAGAAAGAACAGTTAAAGCCAATACATATACAAATATATATCATCATCATCATCATCTTCCATTAACTAATGCAGAGTTGTTCGAGTGCCACTTTAGACGCTTTTGGAGACAGCTGCTGCAGTGTTGTGAGGTGTCCAGTCCTTGAGGTTTACAGATCAAGATTTTCTCTCCTTTGCCTCTCTTTCTCGCTCACCCAACAGTGCCCTGAAGGCAGTGTTGGACATGAAATTGTGATGGATTACGTGTAAGTACCAGGCAAATACCTTTTACCTACGTAATTAGTGGTTCCTCTCTGCTAGCACATTTGTTGACTTGATATCTTACAATGCTATTCGCTTTGTTCTCAATTCACTGCATACATAACACCCTCTTGATGCGCTTGAGTTCAAATGCCCCAATTCTTCGTTTCATGCAAGCTGTAAAAGTCAGCTCTCACAACCACACAGAAAATTTGAATTCACCACAGACTTCTAGACTTTGAGCCTGTTTGGAAAACAAATGGAGTTGCTTTTCCAAATGGTGTTCAGCTGCATCATTACAGTAGATGTTAAAAGGAATTATCTCTTTTTGAGATCTGTTTAATGATCAAAGCGGATCCTAGGAACTTGCTGGTGTCCACCTTCTCAAATCTCTTCTCGTTTAGCATGAACTTGGTTCCTCTATTCCTGTTATTACCACGGGTACAGCAACCGGGATGCTGTGTTCTTGGTTTTAACGAGGGTCCCCCTTTTTACTGGGCTGATCTCTACCCCGTATGCACCTGGTAATTTTTTTAATCTGAAGGTGAGCTCTTGTATTTCTGCTGCATTGCTTCCTAACAGGTCAATGCCGCTAGCAAAGAGCCGGGTGTAAATGGGTCATCCCGACAACGGAAACTGAGTGGTGGAAGACTTGGCGTGTATCCTGCATAATCTCTTCTAAGAAAAGGTTGAAAATCAACGAGGAGAGGAGACATCATTTTTTGAACATTCACTGTTGTCCTGAAAAGTTCCATGTTGTTGTTTAGGAGAAATGCACTGTTTGAGTTTTCATACAATGCTTGGATTATTTCAATAAGGTTGATGAAGTTCTATAAACACGCGTACACACAATCACATACATACACACGCTCACACGCACATGTATATATATGCGTGTGTGTGTGTGTGTGTGTGTGTGTGTGTGTGTGTGTGTGTGTGTGTGCGTGTGCATTGTATGTGTATGTTTGTTCCAATTGAAGACCGTACATATAAAATATATACTGACAAGCAAACTAGTAGCTTATATGTATTAAAAATATTAACGCATATCACAAATAACTATCTACTTATCATCTATGTATCTATACATATAAACTTATAAACTCACACACAAACATTTACATGTGTACAAGCATATATATGTGCGAGAGTATATATACATGTGTGTATAGATACACGCAGGCACACACACATACACATACACACACGCAAACATATATGCGTGTGTGTGTGTGTGTTTGTATGTCCGTATGCATATATGTATATATAATTATCTTAATTAGTATGAATTAATTAAATTTTCTCATTTTCCTGTGAAGTATTTATTTAGTTAAGTTCCGACTCGGAATATTTGTCCAATTTCATTTGATGTGATCAAAATGATGATGATAAAAATAAAATTAATAATAATAATAATAATAATAATAATAATAATAATAATAATAATAATAATAATAATAATAATAATAATAATAATAATATTGATGATGATGATGATGATGATGATGCTGATGATAAAAAAAATAAATAAATAGAAAAGATAATATTGAAAAAAAATTAATGTAAACAAAGTTTTTCAAATAAAATAATTGCATTCATAATAACAACATGAAGATGCAATTTGATTTGCTTGAAATGCATCATGATGAGAAATGAAGAAAGCATGCCGCAGAAATTTCATTGCAGCCACAATTAAATTTCATCAATATAGATTATTTTTTTTTTATTCGCTTCTGAATTTCACAAATATCTGTAATGATGTGAATTTTAAGTGCCTAATTTTATCCAATTTGGAATGTATCCATCTTATTTTTACTGTTTTTAAAAATTTCTTTTTCTTTTACTTTCATTCACTTTCATTATATCGAATATTATTTCTCTTCCTCTTTCCTTCTCTTATATTCGTCTCTCTATTTTCCACAGGTAAAAATACAAAAAAATATATTCAAGATTTCAATAGTGTGTAAATTCAAGCAGATAAGCTTTCTTAATAGGTGAAATAGACGAAGGTTGTTGCAACCAACTATCTGTTTACGAAATAAAATCTAGACACAAAATTTTAATTGGGCTTCAAAGTATGCAGGTTGTGATATTTTGATATGGACTTTACACGTGAAATAGATCTAAGTATTTGTTGAGACGCATATAAGTCAGCGCATTGGTAGGTGTAACAAATTGTTGATTCAAGCTTGAGATATGTGAATATTTTCTTCATGTAATCGTCAGTGCGTAGGTAAGACAGTTGCCCTGATCCCTCTTACAATTGTTGAGTGTCATGTATAAATAAATACAAAGGCAAAATGGTTTAGAAAGATTAGTTTCTATAAAATTTCCATTGCTATGCAGTAAAATATGTAACACTACGAACGCTTGTATTCGCTACCACGCTATCACTGATAGGATTTAGTATAGTTTTAAATTGCACACATAAACTAAAACAGCTGAATTGGTTTTTGTTGAAAGTGATATTGTGTAATATCTTTTGAATGAATTTGACAGTTTATAGAAACTATATGATGATGTCGTGTTTGGTTAATTTGAAACTATATTTCTTGAATTCATCCTCTAGCAAATAATTAGGTATATAATACTTTAAGAAAAATAATTGAAAAACAACTGCCATTTCTTTAAATCCGCTGACAAAGATTCAATATACGAAGGCCGGAAAGAGATGGAATACCGTAATATTCATGATTTTTCTGACTGTACTATTGGATTATGATGAGTTTTGTAAAAGTTCAATAGTTCTTGGAGTGTGATAATTGAAATACTTGCTGGATCAATAAAGGAAAGTCCGAAGTTGTGATGTCTACAATTTTGCGGTTCAAAACTCGTTCTATATATATATTCCTTAGAAAACAACATACGTGTAAAATATTGAAACTGGCATTAGTGATGCACAATATACGTTGATTTCTAACATTTGTACAGCTCACGTAGCTTTATTTTATACCCTCACCTCAGAAGGAAGAAGAGCAAAGCTGACTTTGCTGGGGTAGGAACTCAAAACATAAAGGTTAACTCAATGCTACTGGGCATACTGTTTAAAATTATTTCATAGATTGTAGCAATCCACGCCCTACAACATATCATATATTGATTTCTAACTGACGCATAAGTCATTGAATGTAATATACATCGACACAAAATATAGATAGGTACTTAATTTAAGCAATATCAGACTGCACATGTTCACTAAATATTTAGCCACTACATAAATATTTGCCATAGTCAACATTCAAAAGGGTGCAATGAAAATATTGAAACACTTGAAGGGTCAGGTAAAAAAAATAAGAAGAAAAAGCCAAAATTTATTAAAGTTTATTATTAATGTTTTATACCGAATATGAAAGATGTAATATTTGACTTGTTATAAATTTCTCATGTATTTGCTCAACTGAATATTTAGTGGAGGTAACTCGTCACGCTTTCACAGTTATTGCTAAATTAATTTAAAATGACTCCCATACTAAAGACAGACATGAAAGACATTATACATGCGATTTAATATTACGTTAGATTTCAAAAGTATTTGGACAAGACAAGTTTTGAAGATAGATGCACGCTTAACATATACAAAAACATGGACTTATATGCTGTCTCTCTCTTTCTCTCTCTTTCTCTCTCTCTCTCTCTCTTTCTCTCTCTCTCTCTTTCTCTCTCTCTCTCTTTCTCTCTCTCTCTCTCTCTTTCTCCCTCCCTTCTCCATTGTGTCTCACAGACACACGCATACATGCATATGAGAGAAAGAGAGAAGGGGAGCAAGAGAGAGAAAGAGTGAGAGAGAGAGGCAGGAGAGAAAAGAGAGCGAGAGCGAGAGAGGAAGAGAAAAGAAAGAAAGAAAGGAAAGATAATATGTAAAATCGATACATGTATAACTAGATGAGTATGAGCACATACAAAATTGAATATTTATAGAAAATCGTAATAGTTTATTGGACAAATCCACGGGGCCAAATGCTAAGGAAATAGTAGTTAATGTGAAAAGGCTGATAGTTGCCGTACGTCATAGCTGTTTATATTTTCATTCGTCAGAAAATTCACTTTTTAGTCGCTCAGTTTGCAGCAATATGTTTCCCAATGTCTTTTAAAGTATACCTCTCTCTCGTAAAAAATATATATATATTCAATGTAATATCACTGAAAATGGGTGTGCTGGATTGAAGCTAATGATAACGAGAACGAAAGTTGAGTTATAAAGATTTATTAAAGTATTCTTTTATTCTGTGCCTTCTGAAATTAAACGCTGCTTGAGTCAACATTAAATCTTAATGTTCCAATAATCGATATCAAATTAAATAAAATATCCGTTTAAAAAAAAATTAAGAATTGTTGGTTTAAAATCGTAGTATCTTTGACAGCTTGGTTATATATTTTATGAGTACTGGATTCGTAAATCAAACATATCTTAAGAAATTTCGCTTTTAGCATCGTGGATATGAATTTCTCCTATTCCCTTTCCACTAATTCTCTATCTATATCTCCCCAATCGCATTCCTTGCACTCAAAACGAATCAAAAGAGAATGTAGAACAAAGCAGCATAGCTTTTGTTGGATCAGAACATCCTGTACCCACGTAATAACGCAACGTCAACAACACCCTAGAATACTATATATTGTAATAACACTACTCGCTTACATATTTCTGACGAACACAAAAATCGATTACTAAAATATTTTGCACACATTTATGACGCAAAATTATCTAGAAAGGGAAAAACCAGTTGAACCTGTGTGAAACGAATTTTAAAAACACAAAACGATGCAATGAACATCAGACAAGTTTCATGACAAAACACCTGAAAGATACAATTTTAATGAAAGTGAAATCCCTCGGGACATTTCTGCTGCACAGTTTGTTGCTGCAGCAGTTTACAACTCATGTATTTCCTATTACTACATGAGCAGAACATCGCTGCCAATATGCAAACATTTGCAGAACAAGCCAGATCATCACAACAATATCGTAAAAGCTTAATCTCTTCTAATCTTTTTCAAGAAGCACACAGAAAAAGAACGCATATACGCAGTAGTCTCGCTCCGAAATTTGTGCTGGAAAGAGTACAAAAGCCATGAGTACAGTGAAGTGGCAGTTGCAGTGAATCGATTGAGTCCACCGTCATAGCTTCCACTGTGGTCAGAGCAATATATCAAGACTGCCATACTTAGTAGCATACTTGTGGTATAGAGTGGCGTGATTCTCATCTAAGGAGAGATATGCTACTTTTAAGGAGACAGAACAACGGGTAGTACCGCGTTATTCGGTTACTGTGCGCCTGCCATACGAGTGCTTGATAAAGGCTGATCTGTTGTTATACAGCAACAACTATAGCATTCATATTGAAATAAAAGCACACCTCATACAGAAGTAAGTGCAGGCGCGCGGTTTAGTGGTTACGGGTGTTGTACTCAAGATTGTAATGGCGTCGTTTCAGTTCCTGGAGCGGGCAATGAGTTGTGTTCTTGTAAAAAAATATTACTTTTTACGTTGCTGCGGTCCATTTGGCTGGCAAAAATGAATATTCCTGGAACGGACTGGGTCCCGTCCAGTGGGGAATATATAAGCCACAGAAACCAGGAAACTGTCTCTATGAGTCTCTATGAAACTGGAAGGGGCTTTACCCTTTTGCTTTCTTCAGACAGCAGGACCCCAATTCGTAAAAGTATTTTTTTCTCAAATCATTGATTAAAAGTTGGATCCTTTTGTAGGACTACTGACCAGCTAAAATTATTTTAAGCCTTTGTATCTCTCTCCACCAAAGAACAGTAAAAGTATTAACATTTCGTGCTGTTCTTTGATAAACGTGTACAAAGGATCTTAGTCATTAAATTTGTTGTTTCGTTGTTGTTGTTATTTATTTCTTGATTCATTTCACTATATATTATTCTGCCGGTAAAGCTTTTGAAATAAAGAATAATACTTCCTTTTTCCTTACCTAATCTCTGTATTTCCTAAATTTAAACAGCATAGAAGCATACGTACGTATATATACCACCGAGTACATACATGCACACATACGCATAATACACACACACACACACACGCGCGCGCACACACACAAATTGTGCTCGGGCTCATACTTTCGTGCGCACATTAGAGCAACTTTTCACTTTATTTGATGATTTCCGAATATCTTTGTCTTACAGCGCTATTTTCTTTCTTTCTTAATTATTCTCTTACCGTTCCTTATTTTATTATCTGTTGACATCTGTCTGTCATACACAACTTTCTACCCATTATACTACAATCGTCTACTCATACTACTACTCATTATACTCTCTCTCATTCTATTTCATAGTTCTTACAGTTTTGGTTTATCTTTGTGAGAATGTTCTTTTTTTCTTCTGTTTCCGTTTTTTTTCTCAGCATTATACGCCCTTCTCTTTAGTTCAATCTGATCCATCCCTCGTTATTTTTTCTGTTACAGTTAATCCATTACCCTCCAACCATTTTTTGTTTGTCTTTCGTCTTTCTCGCAAAATCTCTTTTTCTATATCTCTATCTCTTTCTCCTCTGGATCGGAAAACTTTTATCCAGTTCTCTCCTACCGGCTGCATTTTCTTTACTCTAATTTAGTATCCCTAATATTTCTTCTGCTTTACTCTTGAAATTTCTTCTATTCAACTGTAGTCGCCTTTCACTTTCAGTCTTTCCCGTTCTTTGAAAGAGTCTTCCAGTCGTCCCTCTCTATGAAAATCTCTACTTATTTCTCACTTCAATAAATTCTCTCTCTCTCTCTCTGCTTATTACTCTTACTTTACCACATAATTTTGTTCTCTATTTTTTTAATTTGCAATTACTTTCCGGATTTTCATTTACTATCATCTCACTTCTCTGTCAATATAGATCTCATTTCTTTCTGCCTATCCTTTTATCTACGTGTATATTTTTGGTTCTCTAATGCCGCACCAGAAGTAAACGACAAAAATCAACCGGTTTAAATATTCTTCCTCCTACCACCCTCTATAACATACTACAAAGCATAAGACATTGAGTACGAGAAACCTTACAAATACTCTTTAATCAATTCCGTTATTGCAAGTGTATTCGAATAGCGCTTCATCATAATTTTATCTTCTTTTCAATAACTGCTAAATTTGATTTCTTTAAAAGGTGTCTAAGTTCATATTTTTATTTATTATGTTTATTTCATTTGTTCTTTGTTGTTTACTAGACATCAAAACCAAAGGAAAAAAAATATTGCCCCAAAATGTAAAGCGTGAAAACTATAAATGAGTTTTCATTGAAACTCAGATGAAAGAGTGCAAATAGTATATGAATCTAATTTCATTTATTAATAGAATTATTCATTTTTAAATAAGGAAACAATTGGGTATGATCTAGAAGTTAATTATACTAGATAAAAGTGTTAAGACAGGAAGTATTTCAGCGAGATTTCACCAATGATTTAAAAGCTCCGGACTAAATGCAGAAACAGATGGGCTGATTTTAGCTGCACAATATCAATACCAAACCACAAAATATCTATTAGAAAGGTAATTAAACAAGTGTCTAATTTTAAGTGTAGACGATTCAATCATCAGCTTCCTTTTTCCACAGGCTAGTGTGAGAGCTATAGGCAGAAATACATATGTTTTTATCATATCCTCCAGTTCTGCAAGCCTTTCATCTAAACATACCATGTTTAGTGCTTGTTTATTAAAAATTAAGTTTCCAAAGGATAAAGCTGATACATTCTTCAATGTTCCATTGTTGTTTGATAAATCTTGGTTTTGGTGTTGCTTGCGCCAAAAGTATAGTTAAAGCCGTTTATACAGGTGCTAGTATAGGTCGCTGGACATCGTTACTTCACTTAGGACTACTCTCTGATTTATAACCGATAGTAAACTAGAAACTACAGCATACCTACTTCTCACCTCCTGCTATTGTCCATGTTTATGTCTCTAACGTGGTCACTACTTTCTTTACTCTCCAGCTTCTTGTATTCCTTTTCGTTATAGTAAAATCTCATGTACACTGTTAATAATTGACGAAACTTGGCTTCCTGCGCTGCCTACCAGTCTGAGTTCCTTTTTACATCTTCAAATGATTAAATCCAGCAGATATTTTTGATGTGCTCAGTGATAAGCAGGACCACATATTGTTGCATGTCACCTTTTTGTACTTGCTCGTACTATGCCTCGAAATTGATTGTGCGCTAGGGTAAACACCTGTGCCGATATATCCTACAGTGATCCTTGTGACTGATATCTCCATGTAACATGGCATCATCTTGCGAGCGAATATCATTCGAACGAGTTACGCCTGTCTTATCATCTTGTGCTAGTCTTAGAGTTCAGGCACATACTTTCACTGACCGCGGCTTTGTATCTAGGACACGTGGTACAAGAAACAGGCTATGATTTCTTGCTACTACATTAAGAGAGCCTACTTGATTTTTGTGATACAATGGTATGTCAATGACCTCGTAGGTCTTTCTTCGATTAATTCTTCAAGTAAGGAAATGTACTGTATTTTCTGACACACTACTTTTAAGTCTTTTATTTTTCATTGTTTATTATGGAGTTGGATTGATTCAAACATGCAACTTTGGCTCGTGACTCATGTAAAGCTTTGTATGACAGCGCTATGTTAATTTTTGTAATTTCGTCTATATGTAAATAGCTTTGTCTTTTGTGAAAGTAAAATATTTGTGTTTAAACTTTGCCTGTTCAATTTCAATTGTCATCTCCTCTTTATATTTTATTTTTAATGTTCTGTTTTCTGTATTCTTAAAATGTTTGTAATATTTAACAAATGAAAGCTCAAACATTTTTCTAACGTTGTGGCAAAAGCTCTTCCTGCTCCTCCAGTTCAGGCACATACTTTCACTGACCTCGGCTTTGTATCTAGGACACGTGGTACAAGAAACAGGCTATGATTTCTTGCTACTACATTAAGAGAGCCTACTATAATTTCCGTTTCCATCAAGTTAAATGTAATTCAATTCTTCTCTGGTGCAGTGTTTTGGAAGTCGGTTCACAGTAAGAACAACAACGACAACAACAGATACAACAACAACAACAACAATAATGATAATAATAATCATTTCTACTGTAGGCACAAGACCTGAAGGATTAAGTCAATTAGATCGACCACCAGTACTCTCCTCGAAAGGAGGAAAGTCAACCTCGGAGGAATTTTTACTCAGAACGTAGCGACAGAGAAAATACCGCTATTTCACCGGGCGTTATTATTTTATTTTTATTTTTGTTCCTCTAAATATACGGGAGAATAGTCTTGTCTCAAGAGTTGGAGGAATTCTTAAGCCATGGTTGATACACCTAGGAGTATATAAGATATGCAAATATTAGAATCTGTCTGTTTCTTTTGGTTCCTTCCATATACTGAGTATAGAATATTGGGTTGGTATCCAGTGCGGGATACCTCACCTTATTTAGGCTTAAGAGTAAACAGAAGCTACCATTGTAGAAACGCAGTCGAAGAATGAGATCAGAAACACTGATATTGTAAGAATGAAAAAAAGAGATGTAATTCGGAAAAGAGAAAAGTCTGATAAGTTTGAGAGGAACCGTAGTGTGAAGAAAAAGGGGTTCAAAGTTGTGATAGGAATTAAAACTGAGGCTGAAGGTTAAAGTTCATAAACTGAAGAAATAGGAACAGAGAATTCAGCAACGTTCGATCAAAACCAGAAACTGAATAGAAAAGAAAAAAATTGAAAACGCTGACGAGAGCAAGAGATTCTGGTCGAACATATAGTCTCAGGAGAAACAGCACGAAATTGGAGCGGAGTAGTTACAATCTTTCAAAGTGGAGGAGGGTATCAGCAGATGAATTTGAGAATCACTGAGAAAATCGTTTGGAGATCTGTGCAAGAAATGGCCTAACTGAGAAGCACATTGAAAATACCGGAGTTACTGTCAAGCTTGAAGTGATCCAGGAAACACGTTTCTTGTTATGTTAAGTCTTGTATCGTTGAGATACAGAAGAAACACTTACTTGTAGCCTTTGTTAATTTGTTATTACCCGCTTTCAAGTAAAGTTAAAGCAGTTAATATGTTCTTTTCAAGTGGGAAGAAGAAGAAGAAGAAGAAGAAGAAGAAGAAGAAGAAGAAGAAGAAGAAGAAGAAGAAGAAGAAGAAGAAGAAGAAGAAGAAGAAGAAGAAGTGAGGTCCAGTGAGACATCTGGCACTATCTCCTGTTTCAGAGATCTTGTTAATTCTTACCTGTAAAAATAAACAATAAGCACATTTACATATACTGACAGGGAAGAAAACCGACCCACAACGAGCGAGATCAGTATACTACTTTAGTTTCGCTTGATATTACAATCTCATCAGTAGTGGATACGTCATTGCTGGAAGGTTTGACTAAATCATGACTGTCTCAGTATATATATTTATGGTTGATTTAGCAAAATGCTAATGTTAAAATTCTAAAGTAACAAAGGCAGGTATGTGCAATACAAAACCAAAAAGGAAAAAAATTAATTGTCACTAATTGTGACATTAGAGTGTTGGGTGGCACCAATATTGCTAGAAATAAGAGTTAAAACACACTTAGAGCCGCAAGAAAGCACATTTTCATCTACTGACAGGGGAGATAATCAGGCCACAGCCAGTGAGCTCACTCTACTAGTCTAGTCTCGATTGAAACTGCAAGTTCATGAAAGCCTCTTTTCCTTTTGATTTTCTCGTCGCACCATCCTGTGAAGAGGAATCTTACTTTTTCCTGATTAAATTTTGTCCACTGCCTTTCGGATTTTTCTACATGTTGTCACTTCTCACGTTGTTTAATCATTTGACTTATACATGTTCGTATATAAATATGCAAACGCTCGCACACACACACACACACATATATATATTCATGCATATAATACTATAGATATTTTATGTTATATATGCAAATGTGTATATATTGATACGGACCGCCGAAGTACAAAATAGCGTCATGTCCCTATTCCCCGAGCTGGGTTTGAAACCGTACTCTGGTTGTTGAGGACAATGGTATTTCTTTTGTCCTGTCAACAAGCAAAGTTATTTTTAGCGTAGGAGTGACCGCTGACCCTTTCCGGTCATCGAAAGTTCAGAAAAACAAGTTAGGAACTGTACTAAACTGACCCAGCTGTGGAGGGGGTAACGTAGCACTGTCGGCTACGGTAGTTGTCATAAATACGGTAGGTAGTTGGCGTACGCAGTTGGTATCGAGCAGTTGGCGTGAGCGGTCAGCCAGTGAAGATGTACAGCAGTTGATGTGAAGGCCAGCGGCCAGTAGAGAACCAAGATGAACAAAGAGACTGACAGAAAGAGGCTAAGAGAGAGAGGCTATTGTCAGAAGGTACCAGTCAGCAGAAATGGATAGTGTCTGAGAGAGAGAGGGACAGAGAGATGGAACTGTTGTGGCAGGCAAAATATTGTAGTAGACTGCTTTGGTTAGTTCTTGTGATTGTAGTGGGATATTTGAAGGAAAGGAAATTCTTGCGGTGAAGGTTTGTTTGCATTTCTTTAAAGAAAAGTGTACTTGCGTTGTTATGTGATTTTGCAAAGAACTTTGTTAACTCTTGTTAATTGTGATATTAACTGGTTGAAAAGAAAGAAAAGAAAGAACTTTGTTGTTACATGTTGTTCAAAAAATAGAGAAACAAAGAAGTAAAGTAACTTTTAATTGACTTGAAATACGAACTCTGATTGTAAACTTTTGATTATGTTAAATGCTTGGAAACGCTATTGTTACATGTTAATGAACTATTGTTACGCAATGCTCTGTTTTGTATTGATGATGTATTGTGATGTAAAGAAAAAAAAAGTTAGTTTCACTACGCAACGTATGGTCCTGTGTTATTTCTTCCTCCTTGCCTGTTACGTGCTCCGTCTGGGCTTAATAGTCGTGGCGAACATCCTGACTCGCTGAGCGCCGACGTTCGCACGCGCGCGAGTTTTCTCTTCGTTGAGGTGCTTCGCGTGCGGGCGTTCCTAACAATATATATATATATATATATATATATACATATATATACATATATGTATATGTATAAATACACGTATATATGTGTTTTTATATATGAATACACGTATATATATATATATATATATATATATATATATATATATATATATATACACGTAAGCCTAAAAACACATGTACACACACTAGCATGCATATAGATGAATACTTTTATATTTGTATGTATTATATATCACCATGGATACACAAAATATACAAACAAAATACAAGCATGCGTAGTCCTACCTATTTCAAATATACGAATGTGCCGTTAAAATCTCGTTATGTATAAACAAGCTCTTTTCGGCAATGGATGTATAGTAATTAACATGAGAAAACGTAAGTATAGAACAACTTAAATCTAAGTTTATCGTTCTAAAATATCTACTGAACATGTAATGAGCTTTGATGTTCATTTACCTGCGTGGAAAAGTATGATATATAAGTGTAATGCGGAATTCTATGTATGAAATAATAGTATTTAAATGCTTTTAATTTCTAATCATTATAATGCGCGAAAATCTCATTCACCTCGTTTAATAAACCGTTTTATGCCAACATTTCAGTAGTTCCCTGCGCGTATGACCCACACTAACTACTTTAATACCTTTAAGGTTTCGCTAACTCTAATATAGTACAATACATCTTTAATTTGATAGTTTTACATTTGAGGTTCCCAAGGTATTGACGCTAAATATTTAAACTGAAATTACTCAGGGAATGCTTTTGCGAGGTATAATATTGTTATGTCTCAAGCTACTGCTATCTAGCACCTTCGGATGATGTCTGCTCAACAGCTCCACGACGGCTACTCAACTGTCAGTCTACTGTCAGTCCACTCCTACCACGGTCAGACTACCTCCATTTATATGTCTTGGTCGAGCCTACCTCTTCGCTTGGGAGCGTCGACACAACAAATTTATTTTGAAACAGTTAAAGAAGAAACGTTTCTCTTTAACTATTAGTTAAATTCTATATATCAGATATGTTTGAGACAGTAACGTTTAAGCACATACAAACTGACATTTGTAAAATTACATTAACTTTTTGTGTTCTTCACAAAATATGACTATTATGAAATTATATTGGATTTCCAGTTGTTGCAGTAGATAAACATCACACTCGGTGTCATATATTTTAGATGCTATATTTATTTATTATATCACAAATTGATAGTGTAATTTGAATTTCGCACTTGTATGTACTGCGCTTAACTACTAACCTTGGGCAAAATACGGTGTATATTGACGAAATTTAATGCTATAAACATGTCTGCGTTCATTTCTTCGCCTGAAGAAATAAACGCCTGGACGAAGACCCACCTGATGTCTATGGATATTAGAGATGGGACTGTAATTATACCAGGTATGCGGACTAAAGTAACAAAAATCTTGCCATATGCGGAAACGTCCATTGCGATGCATGAAACTATTTATAAAAGCCCTCTATGGATTATTATTATTATTATTATTATTATTATTATTATTATTATTATTATTATTATTATTGTTTTTTTCTTCTTTCTTCAAATTTTCTTCCATTTCTCGCCGAGTGTTTTCCGTACACCTAGGGCAAAGAAGCTCATTGTAGGCATTCCCAGTTTACACATACAAATTCACAGGTAAAATATGTATTTAAAAAAAATAATAAATAAGTACATTCTTGAATGGATGTTGTTTTCACAGCGATAATGTCCTTCTCAGTACATGAGTCGTTCCAGTTAACACGATTTTTTGCACTTCCTGTAGGGGTGGTAAGCCTGATATCATTTTCAAATATGTTTCAGTACCATTTTTTAAATCATTCCTAGAGATCCTACAATCAATGGTACAGTAGACGCCTTGAGATGCCACATTTTGTTCAATTTCTATTAGTAAGTCTTTATATTTACTGATCTTGTCAAATTTTTTTGCCGCTATATAGTGATCGCAAGGAATACTCATATCAATTAATAAACGCACCTTTTTTGTCTGATCTTTTTATTATTATTATTATTATTATTATTATTATTATTATTATTATTATTATTATTATTATTATTATTGTTGTTGTTGTTGTTGTTATTATTATTATTATTAATATTATTATTATTATTATTATTATTATTATTATTATTATTATTATTATTACCATATATATATATATATGTATGTATGCGTGTGTTGCATAATGTCGCAATAAATATTGTAGATGTGCTTTTTATTAAATTAAAACTGAAGCTCACTGGGACGAAAACTAAGCAGCACCGGTGGTGGAGACGAACATAAGAACAACACACACACACACACACACACACACACACACACACACACACACACACACACACACACACACACACACAACACACAAAACATACACACAAATACACACAGAAAGGATGGGTTTCCGTACAGTTTCCCTCTACCAACTTCGCTAAGAAGACATTAGTTGTATCTGGGATATAGTTAAAGAACTTGCGTAAGGTGGTGTATAGCGGGTCTGAAATCCAAACCACAAGATGAAAAAGCGTTCTTCTTAACAGCACACGCAACAATATCCGTGAATATATATATATATATATATATATATATATATATATATATATATATATATATATATATATATATATACATACATGTCTACATGGATATAAACGCTATTTAAATATGCCAAACAAGTTAAAAGGCCAGCACACACATACATATACGCTACATGTATAGACGTCTATCTTTAGCATATAAGAATCCACTTTAGGGATCATTCCTCTTATTAATTGTAATATAATTTTTAAATCTTCGGATTTTTTTTTAATATGCTAGATCACAGGTTTAAATTGATGTTAATTGATTGATATAAATTTCTACACTCATTATTTAATTTTATATGGATATAGATGTAGATGTATATCATACACATACATACACACACACGCACACAAACAAACACACACACACACACACACACACACACACACACACACACACACACACACACACACACACACATATATATATATATATATATATATATATATATATATATATATATATATAGGACAGTTAATATTGCAAAACCACCGGACGGTACGTTTCCACATGAATAATAATCATAATTTTTATCATGAACGTAATTATTCGAATGCTTATAAATTTTCTCTATCAAATAGGTTATGCTAATAATATTAACTTTTCATTGCTCTGTCATATCAGCTGATGTTTCGTTAAATAGCATTTTAATTCACTAGAATTAATATCTTTCGACCTGAATACACTATAAGCATGATAGCTTTGTTTGAAATGCGTAATGTTTTCCGAGATTGTATTCCAACATTCTTTTAGTTGAATCATCAATCATAATACTCCAAATTTGTATTTTCAATAATTCCACTGTTCCATTATATCAGAAAAATATACTTTTCGCCTATTGCACTGTTGCAAGTTTTTCATCTTATCTCATGTGTGTGCGTGCATATGAATATGCTCGAATCTGTATCTGTGCAAATGTGAAGGCATTTTAACTTGTCTAGCAAAGTTATAAAGAAATCAATTTATACATACCTATATATACATATAGTCACACACACACACACACACACACACACACACACACACACACACACACAAACACACGCACTCACATATATAGTGTATATGTATGTGTGTTGGCCTTTTAACTTGTTTGGCATATTTATAAAGCGTTCAACGAATGCAACCGATATAACATGTTTGATGTTTTCTGTATAATCATGCCACTAAGTACAAATCATTTCCGAAAATTGAATAAACATATATAAATAATTGAGCATAATAAAATATAAAGACATTTGAGCATGAAAGAAATTTATCGATTTCTTTTCTTTTCTTTTTTTTTTAGTTAAGAATTATCGAGATATATTATATTAGTGTTCAATTCAAGTATTTTCTATATATTATCAAAGGAAGGAAAATATTAAAAAATGAGATAAAAGTTATGCAAAAAGATTATGTATCAATGGATATATTATTATTAATGAGTCAATAAATCCTCATTCTATTTATATGTACACCCACAATCACACTTACAGACAAAAAAAAATCAACAAATTTTTCTAGTACAGGGACTATTTTCAAAATATGAATTATTGTACTTGTGTGTATGAGTGTGCACTCGCGTATGTGTGTGTTTGTTGCAGTTTTAGTTACTACAATAACGGTTTTGTAATGCTTTTATAAAAAACCTCATTCCTATGTTTGTACGGACACAGATATATAAAATTGCATCTTTTAAATGTTCAGTACGAAATGTTTTTATTGCGGTGTATTGGTAATATCAGCGTTATCTTGAATAGGAAGCGGTTTTAAAATGTTATGCATAAATAAGATCTGATGCTCTAGTGAATATAAGTGGGTGCAATCAACAAGAAAACTAGGTGCAATTTTCAATAGGAAACCTGAATATCGTCATGTAAATTGTAAAAATATAATGCCACAAAGAAACAGAAAGAGGAAATGTCCATTTCTATCTTCGATGAATTAAATCCAGTGTCGCAATTGAAGTGAAAATTAATTTTAAATGTTATTCTCTAATTTAAAGGTTTCAGACATTTCCGACACAATCTACCCCGCAAAACAGACAATAATTATCATATTTTGGCGTGTGAGTTTTTGTTCATATCAATTATTCGTTATTCCTGTGTCTCTTATTTGTATAATCATGGAAGTCACAATATTCTATATAAAATAAGATTTCAAAGAGTCCGGTAACTGATATTTGACAAATGCATTCAATGCCAAAAAAAAAAAAAAAAAAAAGCTAAAATAAAAGAAATAAACTAAGAAATAAAAAAAATATTTGAATATAAAAAGCATTATTTAGTATTTGCGTCTGAATAGCTAAAAGCCCTAAAGAATTTTGTTCGATAAATTCAAAATTCTAAATCAACTAAAACTCGTGAAAACAGTATTGTCTTCTACTTCACTTAAATTATTATTTTCTAGTTATTATTAGATCAAAAGTAATAATCAAGAATAGAATTTTACAGATTTGTAATATAAGATTTCATTTTTTTCCATGTTCTATTTGGATTCAGAATTTAGAGAGTTAGTTGGAAGGAGACCTTTCTATAACGGAAATCATTTGATGAGACATTTGGGAGAGATTTGGTACAATGAAATTTTTTTTACTTGTATAGTTGTTTTTGAAATGTTTAGTTTTTGTCAGTCTGATACCGAGAGGCAGTGAAGTATCATTAAGTATTGATGAGAACAAAATGGATAATTTTCAAATGCTATATTCTTTGTATACTTTTAAATATAAGAAGACAATAGTATCTAATTTTAGAAGTTTGGGTCTGCTTTGCAACGTTAATAAGTACAAATATCATGTAGGTGGAAAATGCTATTCACAAGCAAAACGAAAAGAAACAAATAATATTTATGTATTTGGTTAAGTGTACACCAAATATAATAAACTATATTTTGATATTTTTCACTTTAGATAGGGACAGAATAAATTAAATAAGCAGACAATATCGAAAATTAGTCGGAAAAACAAATCAAATCCAGCAGAATATATTCTGATGAATTGTGTTAGAATACTGCAATGTCAGCGTTGCATTTAATATTAAGTACAAGGAATTTACTACAGTTACTTCAATTTCTCTAAAGGCTAGGCATTTCTCCTGAAATACGTAATTTTGCGCTACTTGCTAAAACTAATAATATTAGTGAATTAGCAAAGGCAAGTATTGTCACATTCACTTGTTAATGCACATGGTTATTTAATTCATCTTTATTGCAAGATCTATTCATTAGAATTAATAAATTTTATTTCATATTGATCAGCGAATATATAACACGCTCTTACAAACCCCAAGAACATTAACTACATAAAGAGGCAAAATATTATTAGTCACAAATACTACTATACCTTTCAATGAATCAAGTCATCAATTTATGGCCGTCAGGTTACTGTGGTTGTTTTCGCGTTCAGTGACCAAGAGTTTTCACTGTTGTGTGTTTTATGCTTCTATCTTCACTGATCAAAACTATCTTTTTTTTACTGTTTTTCACAGAAAACTAGCATCTATTACATAAGAAAATAAGTTTTATATTACGAGTTGATAAAATATTCCTCAAATACATGTTGCTTCATATCATTACAAGTATGGTTCCATGTTTATTTCAACATCACCATATACTAGCCCAAGAATGAATATAATTTCTGATCTCACCATATGAAACGATGAAAATTCTCAAATTTGAACGTAATATGTATTTTTCATTTATCCGTTTTATCTTCATTTTAAATAACAGGATGAGAAATCGTGTAAATATGTAATATTTTCACAAGTGCTAAAATTATATTGGGAGTCAGTTGTTTATGTTATTTTTGTCACACACTTATCTCGAATTAAAATTTCTAAAAGTTCATATTAATCGAAAATTGTATTAGTCTGTATCATTAAAACATTTGCAGCCTCAGCTATAAAACATGACCCTATTGTTCTTTTACTAAAGTAGATCGGATTTTGATATTATAGGATACAATTCTGAGAAAAACTGTTTGCATAGAATATTAAGTTCGATTATCCAGTGACTACGTATAGCTATAGGCAATGTTACTACAAAAAACTAAGCAGAACTGAACGGTTAAAACTTTGCTTTTGAATACTGAAATCCTGTGTTTCATTACAATGGCTTACTATGATAATAGTAAAGTAATTTAGTCATAGTCTTCGATTCAACAAAATCATGGGAGAAAACTTTCGGTCGATAGGAAAGTGTATGAACTACATCAAATGGAATATGTCTAGATAATGCAGGTCCGATCCAGTGACATGTTATTTTGCTGAAGATTAATAAGAGTTAACATAAGGACATAGATTTCTCTTACAATACTCATCCACTTATGTTGTAATATAACGAGTACGTTGTAATATATAACGATTGCATTTATATAACGAGAAAGTTGATTGAAGAAATAGTTTCACTATCATCTGTGGGGAATAGTCGAGTTTCAGAATGTAATTTAATAAGAAAGCAATTATTAAAGATGCCCACCAAATTTCCTACTCATAAAAGCGCGGATAACGTTCATTGTACAAGGGAAAGTAGATCGATTAAAAGAAATATCTTCCCATACATTTCGAGTCATTTGAACTGAAGACGCTGTGGAAGTTAATTCAATACTACATGATGTGTTTTCTGTTACCCTGCTGATCCACAGGGCAACTTATGTGAATGAATGATGTAACATTTTAACATATATCTGATGGAATATTAGTTCTGGTGGGATACTCGTTCTAATTCCGCTGAGGTCGACTTTGACTTTTATCCTTTCGGGGTCGATAAAATAAGTAACAATTGATCACTGGAGTTGATGTAATCGATTTACACCCTCAGCGAAATTGTTGGCCTTTGCCAAAATTTAAGACTATTATTTATTTATTTTGTCTCAGGCTTTGTTGTAACTCTTGGTGTCATGCATGCGTAGTGGGCTTGCATCCTGCAGCCTACAGTGTTCTGTTCAATTATCTGTTCTTTTCAACTATCTAATACTTTCCTGGTTAATCTGGTCGTGCCAAGGAGGCAAAACTTATGTAACAGTTCTACTAAGCATTCTGATACTGTCTTCAAGGACCGATCAATAATGGGCGGTTTCTTTACCTTCTTCACATTCCATAGCTGGGCTAATTCGTACTTAACAGGATTGCATATAATTATTTTTCGCCTTCCTTTTTCACTATTTGTGGGTCAAAGTGGCACGCAACATGAATATGAGGTGCATCTTGTCCTCCACCCTCAGATCCGGTATGTTATACTCTAGCCTCCCTAACTCCCTGCGGTTTGTGGTCATATCATTTCTTGTCTCTCTCTCTGGTCTCCACTTTTCGCACACTTTTCAATGTAACTGTTTCGCAACCTCATTGTGTCGACACAACTTGTAGTGGTTTTTGGACAGATCTGGGGCATTTGTTTGCGATATGGGCAATGGCTTCATCCACTCTATTACAGATGTGGCACAGTAAAGACACATGCTCATTCCTCAGGTTTATCTTCCAATTCGTGCCCAAATCTTGATCTTGCGTTGCTGAAGATTAAGAGTTAACATAAGGACATAATTTTTTCTTTAGCATTCAGCTTTGAACCCAATAATTTTCTCACTCACCGCAGGGACTCTTTCTTTGCATTTTATTTTATATTGCTGTTTAATTCTATCTGCTTCAAGTATACCCGAGTATTTTTAAATTGGATACAGGTTCAATTGCCTTCACTATTTCACCAATTTGGCATACATATACCTTCTGTCCTGGCAAGCTTTCCTCGTCGCATCATCATTGTAGCACATTTTGAGAGTGCAAACTTCATCTTGATATCATTCGAGCAAATCCACACAAGCTGGATTAGGCTGTGAAGTTCTGTTGTATATTTTTGTGAACAACCTCGAGTCGTCCACAAATACCAAGTAGTTCAGTTTTCTCTTACAGCTTCCCAGTTCATACTGCAACTTTGTCTTCTGTGGTATTTCACTCAAGGGGATCACTCCCAGCACAAAGATCAGTGGGGCGACAATGCCCGCCTGGAATATTTCTCTCTTAATTTTCACCTCTCCTCATACTTCATTCCCGGCTGTCAATTCAGTTCTCTATTATTATTATTATTATTATTATTATTATTATTATTATTATTATTATTATTATTGTTATCCTGAAAGATTCTCGGAGAGTGCATAATTACCGGTTATTCTTTACTTACAAGCAGGCAACAGGAAATCATCCCGTTGTCACGTGGGCATGCTATGTCGATTATCATACACGTTATTTCCTTTCTATTCAACAATGTTCGGTTTCCGATGTCAGGACGGCTGATCGCACTAGATCATTGCATTCCACAGGATTTTGCAATTCGCATTTTCGACAACTTCTGGAGTTTTCTCATACCATGACTTTGGTGATTCCCACAGAGCCCCCAATGGATCATTCTTGCCACATTGCCATGGCGTCTTTTGTATTCTCGTTGTGCCAATTTCGGGCTTTCGCTAACGATGTACCATACCGTCTCACCCCTCTCACCACACATTCTGCATTTGTCGCTGTCGGTAGTGTTGTCTCATCTGCACTTCACATAGTTGGTCCTTAACTCTTGTTCCTAAACTGCTTCTGTCTCTATCTTCAGGCCACTCTTCCTTACCCATAGCCACCTGCCCTATGTACCTGTCTTCTCGTTCACATCTCTTGCAAACTGACATAACATTTTCTTTTCCTTCCATGCTTTTTCTTTTCTATCGTTCTATCATGTTTGAATATTTTTTCGTCACACAATTTTCAGTTTTGATGATGTCGGCCTTCTTCATCTATTTCAACAGTTGTTCGATGGCATTTTTTATATACCACCATAACGTTGTTTCCTCTGCTTCGATAAGTCCTGGCAACTGATCAAACCACTCCCACCCTTTCTTCTAGACACGTACAAATTATCGTTGCTACTCTTAATGTAGAAATCTCCGTGTACTGTCAACATTTTTCTGACTTGGTATCCACTTTCTTCACTTCTATCTTTTGCCAGTTTATAATTCCCGCTCTGTGTCTTGAGTGATGCTATAGCCCACGTATTAACTGCTTGGATTTTATTCTATTTCGTCAATTTTGAGCGCAACGACAACCTCAGTCTTCGGAAATACATCATCATCAGTTCCTCTTTCATTTCCTCTTCCACTATCTCGTTGAACTCTAGTACATCAAGGTATTTGTATCCTTCTGTTCCAATTTGTTTAAGGAAGTCTGTATTCGCTAATTCTATTCCTGCTATGGACTGTACATTGCCTCTCTTTAGGTAGATTATTCAACACTTCTTGAGTTCAAATTTCTTTCTAATATCAATACTATTAATATTAACGTTGTTGTTGTTGTTGTTGTTGTTGCTGCTATTGTTATTATTATCATCATTTTCTTTTAATTTGCATGTTCGTTGCAATAACTTGCCGAGACAACTCCAGTATCCTAGTTCGGATGAAGGATGAGATGACTGAAACCTGGGTAAGGGAAAATCTTCTTCTTCTTCTTCTTCTTCTTCTTCTTCTTCTTCTTCTTCTTCTTCTTCTTCTTCTTCTTCTTCTTCTTCTTCTTCTTCTTCTTCTTCTTCTTCTTCTTCTTCTTCTTCTTCTTCTTCTTCTTCTTCTTCTTCTTCTTATCATTATTATTCAACATAATGGCCTATATAAAAGATACAAAGGTATTAATACAAGACAAATTGGAGTTTTTATGTGGAAACACATTTACTACAAAGACAACTCGATAATATTGAATTTTCATCAATAAAAATTGGCCAAACAAGAAAGAGGTACTCTACATAAAATATGGCGACTCTGACTCCCTAGGAAACAACATTACAATAGACCGAGAGAGGCCCAGTTTACTCGTAGATTTTATCTGGAACACACAAGATTCTAAGTCCAGGTAGAAAACCTGTATCATGAAATCCTGGCCATTCCAAAATAACGTAGTCACTCAAATTCCCAGTCACAGTCGCATTGGAGATATGCTTCCTCGTATCCAACGAATATTTATGTGAAAAATTACGGCCCGGATATTCTGGCTTCGCTGAGGGTAATGACATGTACTGTCGTGAGGTTATTGAGCAGTTGTGGGGTTCTACGCCCATGGTAACCAATGCGACATGCATTTATATTGCCTATTTTTTGTACACAGCTATGTTAGAAAGAAAGAAGGAAGCCAGAAAAGCTAACTCACTTTATTGCTAGTAAGGGAGAGGTATGTCTTTCTCTCACACAGTTTTAGGAGTTTACAAATACAATTCTTTATACAATACTTTCTCGATATCTCCTCTGAAGTCTCCTATTCCATAGGTATTTCCTTTTGGAATGTGTTGTGTTTTTGTACAATTACGATTTATATATACGTTGGAATTCTATTAATCTAAGTAGTGTAGTTGTTTTGTGTGATGCTTGTTTGTTGGTGCATGTAATGCATTTGAATTTTATTGCCTGTAATAATGGCTGTGACGTGAAAGACTTTTGTCATCTTAAAACAGGTTATTCGGACTATTAGTGCGTGTAAAAATTGGCTTTTGCTTGTTCCTGTAATCTCGGACCTTGGTAGCTCTGATAGATACGGTGATGATGATGCTTATAACAGTACCGGTGTAGCTGCTGTTGGAGAGGAGTTGAATCGTTGTTCAAAAGTATTTTCTCCATATGTTTATGCCTCACATTTCCTTTCATTGGTACGTTTTCCTTTCTTTTACTTTTCTTTGTATTAGTCACGTGCTTTTATTTAACGTCCTCATCGTCACCTCTGCTATACAATATATATGCATGGTGAGTGTCGGAGGGTTAGTTTTATCTTGTTGGTGTATTTGTGGTTGTATTTGAGGCTTTCTTGAGCTGTAGTTCTTGCTGCTCTCTGAAATTCTGTGGCCCGTTCTGGCGGTGTTTTGTCTATTACTTTTGTTCATGTTGTTGCTATAGATGTTGCTATTGATATCGTAGTTGGTACTGCATTTACTGCTTTCCCTGTAATGGCATTTGGTGTTATTACTACAGTTGCAGTTCATCTTTGCTTAACCATAACTCTGGTTCAGTTGCAATGAGGTTAAATCCCTCCAACATGGGGCAACGAAAATGTTTAATGCAATGTCTGATGGAAGGATTTCACTTATTCGGTGTCGGATTGCCCTATCAAATGATGAAGTTTATGCCTCACTCGATATTTCTCGCAATCATATTTCCAATCTTTCATGTATGACCATTTTCACACATCGTTTTTTCTCTGCACAGACCTATTAAGCGTTGTTCATCTGGCATTCCTTTCAATGTTTCTGGGAATATTTCTAATGGAGCAATTTGTAGAAAACATATATGTTCAGCAGTCTATAGGTTTCTATGTCTTTATGCCATAAAATCCTAAATGATACTGTAGCCACTCCTGCAAAAAATAGGCCTTCCTGGTACTGGTGATTAGAGCGATTACATAAAGGGTAGCTGTAGGGGCGGTGTCCTTAGAGGCAGCAACATTAGTAGACGTTGTAGTAGTTTAGCTCTCTAAACTCTGGACTTTTGTAATAGTGGTGATGGTAGTGCTTTCTTTGCCATTATCTACTGTTTTATTCAAATATTCTGTTATTTGTTTCGGCCATTTGTCTTCATTTATATTGGGGCACCGCTTAAAATGGTTATGGCCAAACGAATCGACACCAGGACTTACCCTTTCTAAGCCTAGCACTTTTTCTATTGAGCTCTTTACCAGAACCGCTATGTTACGGAGACATAAACACAAAAGCATCGGTTGTTAGGCGAGGACTGGAGGACAAACACAGACAGAGACAGAGATACACGCAGACACACACTACCACAAACACACAAACACGCACGCACACACACACACACACACACACACACACACACACACACACACACACACACACACACACACACACACACACACACACACATGAGTTGAATAAAGATACATGGTCTGGTTTTCACGATTTTTGTTATTGTATTTAAAAAATTTACAATGTTGAAGTGTTGAAGTGTGTTAAACATTAAAAATATATTTTGTAATGTTCATAAAGTCCAATTAGTGCTTTCATACGTTCGTAGCAAGCATTAGATTTTAAAATGTATTGTCGGTGCCTTCTACAAGGTATAAAAATGGAAGAAGTAATTTTACTACAGTTGTCAAACACTCAAATATGATGTTACTACGAACACCAGTTGAACTTTATGAACATTACCAAATATGTTTTTAATGAGTGTAAAAAAAAATCTTCAAGATACAATAATAAAAAACGTAAAAACCAGACCATGTTGTAACTTTATTCAACTGATACACATTTACACAAATTCTGGAATATATATATATATGTATATACGAAAAAGGAAAAGAATGGCTTCAATTGTAGTTCTAACCAATTTAATATTTTAATATAATTTTACTGGTTAGTTTATAGATTAGTAAATTCTTTGCTAACTTCGGTGGGGGAGATTTTTTGAAAGTCCTTGTTAACTTTTTTTGGAGAACTTTCTTACATTCGTCGATGGTGATTGTCAAACTGATCTCAGGTTGTGTTGTGGTGTGTGATTTTATATATAAGAGATTTGGGTATGTCTGGGGTGGGGTTGAGGTTTGTTAATACGTATGGGAGTGATGGAGCGTTGAAGAACAAGAGTTGGAAAAAAATAGTGAATGATAAAAACAATATAATTGATTAAGAGTAGATTTTAGGGATGGTGGAGTGTTTAAGGATTGTTTTATAAAGGGCTTGTTCCATTTGAAAATATATTCACTTTGGTGAAAATATAACGGTTAGATGTCTTTGAAATTCTTTTCTTATGGCTGAATCAACTTTCTTACTTTCATAAAGGGCAACTTCAGTAATATTTTATGTTAAAGATGAATTTAGGTGTGTGTCTGGGGTGGGAGGTTAGTTAGGTGTAAGATGCATGTCGTTTGATAGAAATGGGAGGATAGTAATAAAAAGGGGATGATGAAAAGGAGATGCCAGCGGATAGAATATTATACCATAACAGAAACTTTCCTATCCCGAATGGGAATTCATTTTTAGGACAAGGTCCCACCCATCAAATGAAATAAAAAATGGAAAAACACCATTCTTCAAATGACACTTGATGAGGAAAACTTATAGGCATCAAAACTAATCAATGTTTCGGCCAAGAAATTAACACAACAAGAAATCAAACTATAAAAAAAATGGACTTAATCTCACACCCACTACGAAAGCAGATCGAACCGAGCCTATAATAGACACAGAATATATTGTGGAAAATCACGTATAGGAGAATTTTTCCAGAGTGAAGATAACAGGAGGAATAACAAAAAGAACGTTAAACCTCCATTAAATAGATATATATAACTGGAAGAATACATAATATTCCTATGACAATCGGCATAGTGAAATATTGCAGAGAAGTAACACAAACCCAATATCAATACAGACCAACTGCTAACGCTAAATACACTACAAAAAGATTCCTCAATAATCATAAAAGTAGCTGACAAAAGCGGAGAAATCGTCGTCATGGACAAAAAACACTACAAAGATATGGTCCTACAGCAGTTGAATGACGAAGGATTTTACAGGAAAGTCAACAAATGCGAAGAAATAAATTCGATGATTCAAGTAGATAAACTGACGACAAAGTACGTTATAAAAGCACCTTATAAAAATAAAACTACTGAATAATAATAATAATAATAATAATAATAATAATAATAATAATAATAATAATAATAATAATAATAATAATAATAATAATAATGACGATCATGATGATGATAATGATGATGATGATGATGATAGAGTGAAATTATTGACATAAAGGCCAGGATATTAAACAGGATGCCTCACCCAATTCCGATGTCCATAGGCTCTATCTCCCACGTAAGGAGAGCGGTAAATGCCTAATCCAATTTGAAACATCCTATAATACGAGCACAATAAGACTCCAAATGTGCATCTAAAGTACCACCGACAGGTGGATACTGCTAGTAGGACAACATGAAGAGAGTATGAAAGCATCTCAAAGAAGCATACAGAGACGAAAACTTTACCTCCCTGATTATGATGATGACAATGAGGACACATCATCCACTAAGGCAGCGAAAGCGTTTAAGAGAAAAGTAAATAAATAAAAGGAAAGCTTGAAGGAAATGTCAAGACTGGCAAGAAAAACCGTTGCTTCGGCAATATCCCAATCGAGCTGGGAAAGTAGATATGAAAGAAAACCATCAGGAGCTGCAGAGCATAGAGCAGAAAACATAGCACACAGAGCAGAAAATATAGCACATTTCTAGGCATATATAGTAGAAATGCAGTGAGTCACTCAAGGACCGCACTTTTTGGAACGGTTGTACAATACTGATATCACATCAAATTATGTATAGGTTATCCACTTGGAGTCCGACTCTAATACGCTTGGGGATTAAATAAGTAAATTGACCCAAAGGGAAAGTATTTAATATAAAGAGACAAAAGCTGTAAGAAATTAGTCTTGATATATCAGATTTGTAACATTTTCATTTAGGAATATGCGTATCCGGTTTATTTTCTGGTGTCACATTCTTTTCCATGAGTTCCCCGACTTATTTGATCATGCATTTTAACTTCCGTCATTCTACATTTGTAAAGAGAGAAATTAATGTGAGCTATTAGAAAACATTATAAGTTGTAACTGGAGATAGTGGCAATTGACCTGTTGAGAAGTGTTTAATTACTGCCAGGTTTTTTTTTTTTGGGGGGGGGGGGGTCCCATTAATAACTCTCAGCATTACGTGCCTGACCTTCTCCACATTTCTGTGAATGGATGGGGCAGGATATGAGGATCTGATTATATTCTTGTGTTTACATAGGCGTAATTATGGGTGTGTAAATCCACTCACACGCCGATATATGTCTGCGGACACGCACACACACGCACACGCACACAAGCACACACACACACACACACACACATACATATGTATGTATATATAACTCATGTTCTATTAAGAAGGTTATTCTCAAACATTATTACTCCCTCTCTCTCGCACTCTCTCTCGCACTCTCTCTTTATATGTATATATATGTATAGTTGTGTGTGTGTGTGTGTGTGTGTGTGTGTGTGTATGTACATATATGTGTGGTTGTATATATATATATTTATATATATATATATATATATATATATATATATATATATATATATACATATATATATATATATATATATATATATATACATGCATATATATATATATGCATATACATATATATATATAATATATATATATATACATACATACATATATATCTATATATATATATATAAATATACATATATATGCATATATATACACACACACACACACATACAATCACACACACTCACGCACACACACACACACACACACACACACACACACACACACACACACATATATATATAGTACGGAGTACAGCACTCAGTTGCTATTCTGGATTTCTAGATTGCTGAGTTTATCTGTATACTTTTTAAAAGCAAATGATGCGGTAAGCACAGGAGACCCCAAACTGTTTAGGCACCTCATCGACCCCCAGGCATGTCAAGAGAATAAGTAAATAATAAGAATTAAGTAGATGTGCAGTTTCATGGCGTTTATCGAGCCTTTGATTAGTCCCATTGACTAAGTGTCTCTGAGCAACTGAGATATGTAATAAACTATAGAAATACTGCGTAGAATTTGGAATAATTAAGAATATGTTGATGGGGTTTCGGCTTTTTTTCTACATTTCACATAGCGACATTTGGGACAAATGAAAATTCTTAGTATCGCACTACTCGAATCGTTTTATTTTAGTTCGTAGTTTGCTTGTAGAATATTATTTAGCGACAATTCTAAGCTTATATGAAAGTAAACAAAGTGAAAACATCTAATCTAATGATATTCTGTTTCATGAAATAAGACCTCGGTCATATGTTTTTTTTTGCCTTGCAATTCATAAACAATCATAAACTTAGCAATCTTTTTAAACGATACATTCTCACCCAGATTATGCAATTTTTTTTGTCAACTATGCAATGTCGCACACTATGAGACATTGTATGCTCACATCACCAAACTTGCGCAATATGCATTTCCACCTTTTTTAACACGTTGAATTGAAACCCCGCAAAAGTAACTTTCGAATTTAAAAATTGAAGAAACTTATTGAATGCTTCAGAAAATCTTAATCCGACATTACGCTTATGGTAGTGTGAACCAGTTCCCCTCGAAATCCAAGTGCAGTTTAATAAATTTCCCCATGAATAAATTGTATTCACTTAGAAAGCTTGAACGATGGATATAATGATTAGAAACTCAAAGTGATCAAGGTAATAAAAGTTAAGGGGTGACATCTTTGAAGCAGTCAACGCCACTGAAAGGAAAAGATTCCGCAAATGCAACCTGTTTCACATATAGTACTACCTCACTTCTCCTGAAAGTCATGGAATTTTAGAGAATATTTACATCCAGGAAGATAATAAGAACGTCATTAATTTGATAAACGGTAAGGAATTCTATTGGGTGAAACAGTTGGATTCTTCATTTCAGTTTCATAAATTAAGAATTACAAAATGAAAAGTACTTTCTATTAGGCTGTCAAGAAAGTTCTTGCGGTTTTTAACCTTTCAATTCAGATGCACATATCTCGGCTCAAACTACACTTTATTAATCGAAATAAACACCATCAGAATCAACACACTTTTGCCAACGCGAAACAAGTTTATTTATGCCAGTAGCGTAAAATTCCTGCGTACTGATGGCGATGAAGTCGTTGAAGGCATGCTTGGCATCATTTTCATTTTTCAAGCATTTCTCACACAAGAAGTTGTCCAGATGCTTGAAAAAGTAGTAGTCGGTAGGCGAGAGGTTTGGTGAGTATGGCGGATGAGGCAGAGTTTCGTAGCTCAATTCGTTCAACTTCTGGACGTGCGGCCGAGCGTTGTCGTGGAGAAGAATTGGTCCTTTACTATTGACAAATGCTGGCTGTTGTTTCTTATGTATTTCACCCATTTGCTGACAGTACTTCTCCCGCGCAATACTTTCGCCTGGATCCAAAAAGCTGTGATGGATGAGACCGGCCGCAGACCACCAAACAGTCACCATGACCTTCTTTTGGTGAAACTTTACTTTCGGGAAGTGCTGTGGAGCTTCGTCGGCGTTCAACCAATTAGCTGAGCGTCGCCGGTTGTCGTAAAGAACCCACTTTTCATCGCAAGTCACAATCCTGTCGAGAAACGGGTCATTCTTGTTGCGTAAAAGAAGGGAAGACGACACTTCAAAACGGTGTTTTTTTTTTGTTGTCGCTGAATTCATACGGCACCTATTTATCAAGTATTTTTGTTTTTCCAATATTTTTCAAGTAGTGGGAAATTGTCGTATACCTTACGTCTAATTGAGAAGCAAGCTCGTTGTCAACATCCGATGGCCGACCACTACGCATCTTCAAGACTGTCGTCACCGCTACAAAATTTCTTGAACCACCATTGTGCTTTACGTACATTAGTGGTTCCTGGGACAAACGCATCGTTAATATCACGAGCTGTTTCAACAGTTTTTCGGCCTAGCTTCAACTGGAATAAGAAAATTGTGTGAATTTGCTTTTTGTCCATGTTGTATTCAATGTTCAAGAAAAAAATGGCCTAATTAATCAAAAAGTAAAAGAGTAACACGCTTGGATAGAGCAAAAAACTGGCTTTAAAGCGATATATAAAGTAAGTTAAGGAGAATTAATTTGAAAATACATAATTTAAAACCAAAATTTAAAATTTCGCAAGAAATTTCTTGATAACCTAATATAAATCCAGGTTATTTATAGTTGATAATTTTGTAACTTCCTACAGTACTAATATCTGAATTGCAGATATCAGAAAATATTTTATAATATATAAAGAAGTCCATATAAGCATTATAATTGGCGCCAACATAAAATTAGCCAACATTCTTAGCCATCACGCAAGATTTGTCCTGAGGCTAACATCTCGAAATTATAAAAAACAGACACATGCAAAAAAGCAGACCAACCACTCTTCGTCCATAATCAAATACTTTGCAGTTGACATAAGAGTTCCCAATCTATCTTCTGACAGGAGCCTTTTCAAAATGATTATCCCATATTTTAGCGATACAGTAACAAGATGTTACTCTAACGTGAAACTAGTAAACAACAAACACATCCCAAAACGAACACTACCGCCATAGCCATCACTACTCCACCTCACTCTCTCAGTATAAGAAAACATTGTGGATATAATTTAACTGAATCCGCCGCTTAATCACCGACATATACAGGAACTGTCTCATAGTAAGATCATATTTCTGAACTACAGTGCAGTATCACAGGATAAAGTAAACATGAACTATTTTTGTGTAAACAACTTTTTCCACATTTCACACTTCAATCTGCAGCAAAGATACAGCTAAGCGATATCTGCTGAAACCACTCAAGCCACATACACAGAGGCTTGTTCTATTCTAATTCGCTAATATACAGATCAAACAAAGCGAATGCAGTTGGTAAAAATAACAATTATGCGGGAGAAGCAACAAATACAGTTTTATAACTATTCTGTAACACAAAATAAAGGGTAAGTGAAGCTCCGTTTTTCTGCCGAAATCTGCTTTATTACAGTAGAGTTCGGTGCAAGTACTTAAGTTAAACGGTGCAAGTACTTAAGTTAAACGGTGCAAGTACTTAAGTTAAACGGTGCAAGTGCATAAGGTAAGTGAAAAGCTGTGATTGTAGGTGGATTGCATGGTCGAATATACAAGTCTGTAATATTTCTAGGTAGACTATTTATACGTAAGGAATTAAGCGCCCACTCCTCCTTTTTTATCTTCTTCCTGTATACATTTTACTTGTGAGGATGCAATACAATTTTAATCTAATGCATTATACTGCGATATATTTAGCAGACTACAACTTTGTGTGTTAGAAATATATCTTCCGCATTATTACTGTATTTCTTAAAACAGGTTCAGTAATGCGTGCAAAGAAAATAAGCGAGAGGTTGCCCTTGATAAGTGTTAAGATATTAGTAATTGTTCGGTTAGTTAGGTTAGCTGATCTCATTGTAGTTTCTGAATTGCTAATGGCTTATATATAGAAACAGATGCAGTATATATATATTGACTTTTACAATCACATCCGAGACTAATGGGGAAAAGGGAGGAAGTTAGGAACATATTAGATATGTTTCGAATGCTTGCAGCAGGGCAACTTTCGTTGAAAGTACCCAAGAGGTAGCATTAAACCATGTGATAGATTAAATCTACCATCCAAGAACAAAAATAATCTTTCCATGAAACTATATATCCTTGTGATCATCAACACAATTGCAATAAGGAAATCACTAATGCTGCCTTCATTGTATGGGCGTTGGCCTGTGGTTCTCAGCTTAGTAACTAATAACAAAGCAGCTGTCATATTACTATAGTGTCTTTGGCGCCATTGACAGTCAGTCACACCGCTCTCTGCAGTAAGTATGTTCTCTCTTACTGTCACAGACACACACACACACACACACACACACACACACACACACACACACACACACACAAACTCCCAAAAGAATTGTTATTGAAAGATTATGTTCTCTATCGTAGCACTTCTGATAAAATCTGTCACAAGATGAGATCCAGTAATCTTCCTGTTGTTTTTCTGCTTTAGAAATCGTTGTATTTGAATTATGGTAAACAAAGTAACAGTTCCATTAGTGTCACGTGGTTTCCATTTGGTCAATTACCATCGTTAGGAGCGATTGATTAACCAAAAATTATTAGGGCTACTAATAGTTGTTTCTAATCAACGCATAAGAAAACAAATTCCAGAAGACGGATTAGTCCAATGTATCGACACAAGCATTTGAATTATTTTATCTGACATCGTAAGGCTTAAAGGCAAAGTTAATCTCGGTGCGATTTGATCATAGAACGTAAAGGGTCAGAGCAAATACTACATAGCATGTTTTGTCTGACGTTTTAATGATTCTGACAATCCACTGCTCTGAGGATACTTAATAACAAAACATCGATTTCTCATTTTGACACAAAAGCTCAATACCCAGAAGACGCAATAAAACCGTATGACACTATTTCAAATGCAGATATTATTGGTATATTCTTGAATACCACTGAGCAATGTAAGTCAAATGCATTCCTATAGGAATTTCAGCATATATCACACTTTTGAATTCTTAAACACTCATGCTATCCTTTCTGTCTTTTCATTGCCCTAAGAAAGAAAAATACCACAGAAAGGTCTTTCTTACAGAATGATCAACCAAGTGGCCCTCAAATCTCGACCAAATATCCCTTATTCGGAAGACAGTTGATATAATATTTTCAAGTAGAGAATACCTGACAACTAAAAAGAAAAGGCAAGATTGAATCACGAAACTTCCGATAACAGATTTCGTGTAATCCTTTACACACCAAGAGCAAAGGAATTTCCTAACAGCAGCATGAAAGACAAAAGCTGAATATAAAATAAAATGTTTTGCCTGACTTGCTAGAAATTGAAGTCAAGACTTACCTGAATAGCGCCCCCAGAGTTCTAAGAAGTTCACAATGCACTAGGTAATATAATTCTAAATACATGTTTTCTGAAAAATGATTGCTGAATATAAATGCAATATTCTTTTGCGTTCGGGTGGGTCATTATGCCAACATGCCGTTTCTATTTCATTTTTTAAATCATTTGTTTGTCAATTGGTTGTTCACTATTTAATCAATTAACAAGTCATTTGTTTGACTAATCGTTCGGCCAATCAATCAACCAGTTCAGTTGGTTAAATAGTTAATCAATTGAAAAATAAATAATAAAGCTGTGAAAACGAATTGGCAGAATGCCTCTCAGGAAATGCAACAAAATATGTTTGAACACACGAATTTACATCAAGAATCTTACAAACATGATAAATAGAAAAAAAAAAGGAAGAAGTGCAGTACTTTTGATCTTAGGTTTCTTTATTTAAGGCTGAGATGGGCTTATTTTCATCAACGGTCCTAAATTATCGCAAAAGGAAATCTAATTTCTTCATGTAGTAAATGCTTAAGTAACAAGATCTTCTCAGAATAATACAAAATTAGAAAAATATGTTCACTACTGAGAGCTGACAATGTATGGTGATTATTATTACACATTTTTTGTTAATGCCCTAATACAAGAATTTATTATCTTCCTAGCGTTACTTATACAATGCTGTGTTAGTCACTATATATGTGGATACATAAACGTATATATATATATATATATATTTCTGAAGCCAATATCGGTTTTAAATAGTGGCAGCATCATTGTACTTTTCTTTCGTCAATCGAGGATAAGCTTCGTTTATAGAAACATTACATCAGTGCTTTTTTTCTTTTTTGTATCTTTGATATCGAAAAGGTAGTGTGAAGTAAGTTGCTTAAGGATACAATAGACCACCTATTAATTTCAATGATAATGCTATTTAACGAAAAGGAAAGCGAATCAATCACTTCCTTGAGATCAAATAGAAGTGAGGAGAAGAAGGAAATGACAGTAGAAGACGTACAAAGATGACAAAAATAACAATTAAACTAAGAAAAAGAACAAATGAAGACGGCAGCAAAAGAAAAAGGACAATGAAAGTGGTTATGACCAAGAATAACAGTAGAAACTAACAATTACCATCAATAAAAAATCGCTTGCTTACACACACACACACACACACACACACACACACACACACACACACACACAAAAACATGCACACACATATACACATACACGTATTTGTATATGCACACGTACACACGTACACCCAGACAAATACACATATGTTTAAATATTCTTAGCAGAACTAAAAACAGAAAGTCAATACGAAGCTGCAAATATAAGTTTGCATATTGCATCTTCATCAGCAGTCTTATAGCAAGAACATTATCAGCCTGCAATGCTTCAGTTGCAACAACAACAACAACAACAACAACAACAACAACAATAACAAAGAAACACTGCAAGAAACAAGAGCAACGAGAAAATTAACAAGAACCTTCAAGATTAATAATAGCAACAATTATGTTGTGAAAAAAATAAAAGGACACAACAGAAAAGTGACGAGTGAGATAAAAAGGATTATGCTGAGTATCAAAGCGTAGATACGTGTGCAGTAATGATGCTGTAATTTTTCAGAGAAGTTACCTAATGACGCCTATGGTAACGATGCTTGCCGATGACTCCAACACAACGACGGTGATGACGTTGAAAACAATGCTGAATATGAACGTGACAAAAATCAAGATGGTGATGATTATGATGACGAAGATGAATGTTATGTGGGTATTCTTGTGGATGGCAGCGGTGAAGATTTTGATAGTGGTGATAATTGTGCTGGTTGTTGTGTTGTCGATGATGTTAACAGTGATGATGAGGATAATATTGTGCTATGGGTATTGTTTGTTACGTTGGCGAACGTTTCAAACACCAGAATTGTATGCAGTTTGTCGTAATAAACGAATTATATATATATATATATATATATATATATATATATATATATAAGGTTGAGTAGGGTATTGGATTTAACCAAACCCCGGAGGATACAAGTAATACCGAGTAAGTGCTGTATACTGATTAGTTTGCCCCAATCGTTGTACACTTCAAGTACTGTTCTCTCTCTTTTCAGCACATCACACTCTTTACCACTTCATACTAAAAATATCCGCCTATGGATATAATAATAGATTACTTTATTTTTTCTGTTTCCGATGAAGGGAAGTACTGGATCTTCCCAGAAACAGCTGTAAGACTCTATCCATAAAATTCTTCAACCTTACCTTTGCTCTCTTTATCTTTTTGTTTTTATATATTTACATATATATATATATATATATATATATATATATATATATATATATATAAGCAATGTTAATTCTCTAAATGAAGTATTAACAGTAACTGCACGATAAAGTGTAGTATATTGCCACTTAAGTGTGGCTGACCCCTAGGGGTGGATGTTACTGTTGCTTTTAGCCCCAGGAGGACATCTCCTCCAGCTGGCTTATCGACACACGACTGTGTCCTGTTTGCCAAGGGAGTTATCCCTCTCACCTCGACCAGCAGCACGAACGTTCGTGCTGCTGGTCGAGGTGAGAGGGATAACTCCCTTGGCAAACAGGACACAGTCGTGTGTCGATAAGCCAGCTGGAGGAGATGTCCTCCTGGGGCTAAAAGCAACAGTAACATCCACCCCTAGGGGTCAGCCACACTTAAGTGGCAATATACTACACTTTATATATATATATATATATATATATATGTTATTTTATGATATGCTTCTCTGCAGAGTCAGTTTTTGTATGAGTCAAAACGTTAAGAATGACCTCAGTCTGTTAATAGTGCGTATCTATCCCTGTATCGGATGTATAAGAAAATCAAACACTGATTAGTTTGAGTAAAGAACTCTTGAATGACAAGAATATAAATGTTACTCAGTAGCATTAAAACAAGTAGTACAGCAGTAATAATAGTAATATCTGTATTACTGTTGTTTTCACGACGGTGAGTTGGTAGAATCGTTAGTACACCAGACAAAAATGCTTAGCAGTACCTCGTCCGTCTTTACGTTCCAAGTTCAAATTCAGCCAAAGTCGACATTTTGGGAAGCGTAGAATACGTACCTTTTGAGCATTGGGATCGATCTAATTGATTAGCACTTCCCGTTAAATTCCAGACCTTGAGCTTATAATAGATATAACAATTAATACTAGATAGAATGTAGACACATGTATAAATACAGTGACAGATAGATAGGAAAAAAGAAAACAGGTATGCAGTTTTACACAAAATTACGTTGTTGTCGATCGAAACATTGTGAGTAGACTTATAACAAGTGTTGCACAGTATGTTATAAACTCAGATCACGTGATTCAGAAGCAAGCATCTGAAGTAGAAGTTTATGCCTGCGCCTAAGTGATATGTGCTGTACCCAAGATATAAAATATATCATTGTTACCCACTAAGATATTTACACGTACATACACATATTTGAACATGAGATTATTCAAGCAGAAATTGACGTGATTAACATAATTGTATAATTGTTCCTATTTTAGTACCTAGATATTATTTCACGTATAAGGACTTCTATCAGTAATGAATATTTTTTACTTCATAAACATCAAAATCATATTAATAAACAATAGAATTAACAATGACAGTAACTGTAGCCCTATTAAAATTATCTCGATCATTATGAATAAAAAGATATGAAATGTAATTTAAAATCGAATCGATGATATTACTATCAATTGTCACAGAGACAGTGACAATTAAGAAGCAATAAATATCAATTAAATAGAAAAAAAATTGTTAATGTCACTTCTCGATACAGAAATGGAATCTGGTTGCCACCTTGATCTATCTTAATTATATATCTACTACTAGAAGCAACGATGTCAATAATCTCTCACTACAACCAAAAAGTAAAACATAACGACTCATATATATATATATATATATATATGCATGCACACACACACACACACACACACACACACATACATACGCATACAAGCACTCACATATGAATATAACCATACTTCTGGAGTGGTTTCTACAAACCAGAATCCGATATAGGTAACAGTTTTTATTATATGTTGTTCATTTATATTACTTGTGTTACAAATTTTCTCTCTCTTTTTTTCCCCCTCCCGATTGTTTAATATATCTTCAGTAAGACATCTTTCACCCAAGAATCTGTGGTTGACATCTTACTTTCTTTGAAAATTTCTCAGAAAAAGCATTTATGTAAAAATAAATAAGTAAATAATAAGTAAATGCTAATAAAATGGTAAGCAAGTCACAAGAATGCATCAGTGGAATTTCTGCATGGTATTCAGAAATGTCAAAAATGGAGAAAAGACAATGAAATAAAGAATGGTAGAAAAACAGAAACACATACAGAAAGAATGAGGGAAAGCTATAGGGGGAGGGAGACAAAGGAAGAAATAAATAAATAGTCAACTCTTGTGAGAATTTTGAGAATTTTGAGTAAAATATCAACATGTCTCGTTTCACTCTACTTGGAAAGAATTTCTGGAATGGAAAAGAGATATAATAAGTTGCTTAAATGGATTTCAGATGGTTATTATATTTACTTTTCAATACGCAATAGTGCATGCTTATATTTGTATGTAGACAGACACAGACACAAACACACACATACACACACACACACACACACACACACACACGCACACACTTATAAATATATATATATATATGTGTGTGTGTGTGTGTATGTGTGTGTATGTGTGTGTGTGTGTGTGTGTATGATTTTATGTATATACATTTGTATCTGTATACTCTATGTATAAAAGCATATTTATTTCTATTGGTGTAGAAGCACTGAATGTATATGTGCTTGAGTGTAGAACCATAAAGCAAGTGTGTAGCACGTAAGGCGTATCACAATACGAATGTCGCTACTATCATTCGTTAAGGGCGAAAGTATGAATATCACAACATCTCGTTTCTAGCAACTGCGGAAAATGTAGAATATTTCAGAAGCAACCAAAACCGTTATGGTAGTGTTTGTGCATCATTATTGATATAGAATGAAAGATAAGATCATTACTTTATATACGCAGCCTTTACGCCTGGGGGAGAAAGTTATGGATATCATACAATGCCATTCTTATCTTTACATAAGTGTGCCAAAGCTAAGAAATTAATATTCTCGAAGAGGAGCATTGTCTATTTGTGTATACGTCAGTTTCTATTTGTGTATATGTATCTGTGTATGGGCATCTATATAAATATATTTGGACGGACCTAATATACGTTTTCGATCTCAGAGTCACTACATTGAAATTGTGATTCCTTCCAGTCACATGACTTTCCGGAAATGTATGTAAGTTACAACTTCGAACGTTTTGCCGTATGTTTATACTTTGTGTCTTCCAATAGTCAATATGTCGTTCTTAGAAGGATTGGACTTCATTCTGTAGCAACTCCATACATTACATATAACCTCATATGGTGGTTTCATATTATAGTAATTTCAAACTTTGGCACATGGCCAGCAATTGCGGGGGAAGGGTATGTCGATTACATTGACCCAGTGTTCCGCTGGTACATATCTTTTCGACTCCGAAAGGCAAAGTAGATCTCGGCGGAATTTGAACTGAGAAAGAAAAGACTGACGAAACGCCACTAAGCACTTTTCCCGAGGTGCTAGCAATTCTACAGGCTCACCGCCTTAGTTCCATATCATATTAATTGGAACTGGGAAAAAACGTATCATAAGTTATGTTGCACAAATAGTGTGCTGTGTGGGCTCACAAGCATAATAACGTAAGAAAAATGTAACTTATCCTACACTGAAGTGAGTATCACCAAACAGAATTATAGCGTACTAATTTAGCGAAAAATAGTTGATGGACAAGACTATGTCAAAAGATAGATTGTAAATGACTGCGGGAAGTATTTTGCACAAGAAACAAGAAAGTTAAGTATAGAGCAAATTGGACGCAGAGTAGGGCCGAGGATGATAACGATGTTGGAGGCTGTAATGGGCAATTCAACATCACATGAAATCGATTCTATTTCACATTCTAATAAATCAGTGTATAAAGATTTGACTGTATTCCTCTCTTTCTCTCTCTCTTACACACACACTAACTAGCAATATATCTATCTGTCTATCTCTGTACCTGCTTGTCTGTCTTTCTGTGTGCCCGTCTGTCTTTCTATCTATCTATTTCACAGCCTCTCTCAAATACACATTAACACGTACACATACAGGTATAAGAATTTTTGTTCTCTAACAGTTTTAAAGTAAAACCTTATATAACGATTTATAACAACAGTTTATACGATATAAAATATTTGTTTGTTAACAGCCTATCGGCATCTTGACTTGTTTCATGAGCCACTATTTCATACATAGCACTGTGATGTGTTCTAGGAAATGGAAGTTACTAACTAGGAGTTATCTTTTAAAGTTTTGAGACATATTGCTAGCACTCGTATATTGCTTATAGGTGTAAAAGCATAGAAGGATGAAATGGGAGGAATCATAAAAAGCAGGCTTAGTTAGGAAGAATATGCCTGGAGTGCTATTGAGTAATGTTTTTAATATCGACTATATTACAGATGGAAACTACAGAAAATCAAAGTGGTGTTTTATACGGATTTGAGAACTCAGTTTATTGAAGCAAGCGCAGACTTCAAAACAATATGGTTTACTTTACCAAAATGAGATGCAAAATCGACATACTCAACAAATACCTATCCTCCGGCATAGTGAAATATTGGATAATAGCATTAAAATCAAAACGGTTTTAGTTTAAATCTAAACCAAACGATAAGATCTGAAAACAAGTGTAAAACATATTGATCAAAATACAGTATATATTGAATTAAAAAAAAAAATGCTGGAAAATATAGTTAGTGCTAACTGTTTAATGTAATGAGCAGAACAAACAAATTTGAAACCCTTATGCGATTAAGGGTAAATACTAATATTATTTTAATCATTCCAACAATGCAGCAGCCAGCTAGAGACATACATTTGACTTCCTAGATTCCTTCAATAAAATAAGACTTTATCGTACCAAGAGAGAATACCTAAGTATCTTCGCAATAGTATATAAGTGTAGGCAGAATATAATAAAAATTCTATTCTATGAAATGAGTTACTTAGAGACGACATCTGCAAGAAAAATTGTACTTAAGTCAGTGTTAACCCGCTTATTCATGTAAATATCAATTAGAAATATGGAGTATTCTGATACAAATGATAACATTTTTGCGAGAATAAAGTAGAGAATACCTATAATCTTTCACTCAGGGCTAACTCTCAAAATTACTATACTATTAAAATCAAATTTTCATTTATCATTTACTATATGTTGGAAAAATTTGTAGTGAAATATGTGATTCATTTTGGTAATTATCTTGCGCATATATTCCACATAAAACGTTTTGTTTATTTGGAGATAAATAGCATCAAATCCAACCACTCAAAGTATGAAAAGCAGGCTAGAGAATTAAGGTAAACACAAAGTAACTTTATAATATGACAGAGCAGCCATGCTTGTCTAACGCAATGTGTTAATATTATTTCGCCAAAAGGCGGCGAGCTGGAAGAAACGTTAGCACGGCGGTTGAAATGCTTAGCAGTATTTCGTCTGTCTTTATGTTCTGAGTTCAAATTCCGCCGAGGTCGACTTTACCTTTCAGCCTTTCGTGGTCGATAAATTAAGTACCAGTTGCGTAGTGGCGTCGATCTAACCGACTGGGCTTCTCCCCAAAAATTTGGGGCCTTGTGCCTAGAGTAGAAAAGAATGTTATTTCGCCAAAAAGACAGTGAGCTGGCAGAATCGGTAGCACTCCTGACAAAATGCTTAGCGGCATATCTTCCGTATTTACATTCTGAGCTAATACTTCGCCGAGCTCGATGTTGCCTTGCATCCTTTCGGTGTCTTTAAAATACGTGTTGTCAATTGGGATCAAATTTAACTGACTAACAATCAATAACAAAATTACTGTATTGTGCTTAGAGTAGAAAGGATTAGTTCCTCAATCTTATGGTGGAAAGATGGCAGAAACGTTAGGAGGCATTTCTGGCGACTTTACGTTCTCAGTTGAAATTCGCCGAGTTCGGCTCATCGTTTCGCGCTGGTATGTTTAAAGTTAGAGTTAGAGTAATATTGGACTAATCTTGCTGGCTGCGTGGCAAAATTAGAAAGAATTATTTCATGAAATAGCAACAGCATTGGAACTAGAATATGGAAATTGTGTATCAAACTATAAAATAAATGAATTAAACTATAAAATAATCTCAGCGCATTTGCATAAATTGTGAGACACAGTGGAATAGTAAAGTGTACATGAATTGATGGAAGATAAGTTTCGGGTTCGTTATACAAAATCCGAGAAAGAAAATATCTCTCCTACGATTTCAGGATACGAACAGAAAAACTGAAGTAGAATAAATACAATAAGGGGAGAAACTGGGAGAATTAAACTGGGAGAAATAAAACTGTACATACGTAACCACACACACGCACACACGAACGTACGAACGCACAAACACAGACACATGCATAAACACACGTGTGTGTGTGTGTGTCTGAGTGTCTGTGTATATATGTTTGTGTGTGTGTGTCTATGTGTAAGTGTGTGTGCACGTGTTTATATGTAAGTATATGCATGCATATTTGTAAGTATGCATTCTTTGTGTATCTGCGTATCGACATGCAAAAGAATTTTGAAATTCGTACGACTATTTACATAATTTTAATTCGTGTACACTCACAACCGAAGATTGTTCTAATTTAACTATTACTTACACAGGTAGAAGCGCTATGGACGTGATTTGAACGACACCCGCATAAAATATGATTTATATGAACAAGGCCCGTAATGAAAGCTGTCGTTTTATATATGTATATCAAATGAATAATAACATACGATAGATAATTGTGAGCTGACAATTATCCATCGTTTGATTATAATAAACCAAAGGAATTTACGACTTGTTGGACAACGTAGTCTATACCAACAAAGTAACTGCTCAAAATAACGATTAATTTGGACCAGCCCCTTAGGCGCTAAATACTCATAGGGTTGGTTTTCTCTGTGTACACAAGCGAAATATCCTGTCTGATATTTCGACTCTCACCAACCATACGGCAGAACCACAAATATTACACAACCCTACCTGGTGCATACCTTTTCAAGCACCCGAATATATCGGAATCCTTATCTTAATTCTCATATATATATATATATATATATATATATATATATATATATATATATATATATATATATATATATATATATATGTATGTATCTATGTAAGTGTGTGTGTGAGCATACATACGTAGAGAGAGAGAGAACATTTATATGTATATATAGACACACACACACACACACACACACACACACACACACACACACGCATATATATATATATATATATATATATATATATATATATATATAAGATACGCACACACACACACATACACACACACACACACACACACACACACACACACATATATATACTGATGTAGTTATATACTTGTGTATAATGTTATGAATAGGCAAATAAATCTGGTTGTAATATTCTACACACAATAATGCGCGCGCACACACAAATTCACCCACATACATTTATATATATATGGCTTACATAACAATGAATGTATTACTATTGCGCACATTTGAAATTTATGCATATTGTGGGTACTATATATAACAGATTACAAGAATAAAGACACATTTGGTTGCATGAATTCATGTAGTAAAATGCGAATGTGTTTGTCTTTACTCATTGCATGTATTTGATCTTGTGTGTGCTTGGCTATGGATATATGTGTTTGCTGTCCTCAACGACTATATTAGTGTATACGTGTCAGCATCAGCTTGCGTCTTCCTGTGTCACTACTGGAGTCTTCGTCACTATGAATGATGTGTTTTTCAGCGGCTTGCCAACAATGTGAACTAATGAGGCGCCATTTTGAGGACACGCTCTTCGATGCAGCTTGCGGCCATTAAACAAATGAGACCGACCAAAAGAATACTTCCGTCGATGGAATATGGAGTGAAAAAAAAAGAAGCATTAATGAACACTCTTGTGCCTACACGTGTATAATATATACATATTATATATATATATATATATATATAAATATATATATATATATATATATATATTTATATATGTATATGAAAGAAAAATATACATAAGTACATGTATATATATATATGTATATATGTATGTATGTATGCACACACACACACACACACACACACACACACACACACACACACACACACACACACACACACACACACACACACACACATATATATATATATATATATATATATATATATAAACTTATATGTATATATATGTGTGGGGGAGCTTATAAAAATGTACGTGTTTATGCATATTCATAAATACAGGTATGCATTAAATATCTTACATGTATGTGCATATATATATATAGAAATGTAGAGAAAATACAGATGAATATTTTTATAAATAGATTAAGGCACACACACACACATACACACACGTACGCGCACACATATACACATGTAGGTGTCAGTAAGCGTATTTATTTGAGACATGCATATAATATACATATACATGTGTAAATATATGTGTTTAAGTCTATGTGTAATTATACGTGTGTCGCTATATTTATAATTCTTTTCGCTTTTTAATAAACTGAAAGTCATTTATATATTCTTCTATTGAATTTTACATGGCGGTAGTTGCGTAATATTGTGTAAATATTACCATTCACACAGTGATATGAAATACATGTAATAACATATATTGACCCTTATCTTTAAATATGTACAAATAGTCTTCCATTCGTATTCATTATATATGCTCGTAGCACATATGTATACACTAAATATGAAGATAAAACTTATTCGCCATGTACAGTTATGCAAACGTATAATTATAAACCGCTGTCAACGATATAAAGAAACAGTAAATTTAACAAAAAATTATTCGCAGGGAAATATTGAATTTTAAGAAATAAACATACAATGCCCTTAGCATACATTGCTACAGAAAGACATCAACGCACGTACACTAAAACATTATACATGATATGCGTTGGTATGTGTATTGTGTGAATATGTAGGCATGTATATATATATATATATATATATATATATATATATATATATATATATATGTATGTATAAATATGTGTATATATATGTAAGTATGTATGTATGTATATATATATATATATATATATATTTATATATATATGCACAGAGGAAAATCAATCTCGTGTACAAATTGTCTAAAATATGCATAATCACTTAGTCATATTTAAAGAACTTATACTAGCAAAATGGATTCAATGAGAAACATATGCTGCATGCATATCACACGCATACGCACATAGACACACACATAGTCACACACATACACACACTTTATATGTGTGTGTATATATATATAATCTAATACCTATACATGTGCAAACTATAACATTTATTCAACTGCAATTTTAAGCTTGAGTCTTCTGTTTTGAAGCGAATGTACATGAGCGTTTACATATGGAAAATAATTTCTTTGGGTGTACTTGTGGTTGCACAGTTTACACATGTTTAATGCATTTCCTATGCAACGCATTTTCATAAATATTCGGTAGGGGTTGTTCTGTTCACAAATATATAAACAGCACATACCTGCATATGTACATTGTAAAAAAATGCTTCTCTGCCATTTATTTACGGTAGAAATGTCTATTGCACACCATCCGTGATGAATTGACAGCAATCAAAAATAGATACTTGATTTAATGGTGAATTTTGTCAGTATGCTGGTCGATTTTTTCTCGATAAAATGTTGAACTCAGTACTGTACACAATGAACCCAGAATTTTATACAAGTAAGTAGGTAAAAACCGTTAATTATGTTGTACTCAGACGAGTAAGAGTTTTAGTTTTGGAAATGATGTTGCAGATATGAAAGAGAAAAGGTCTTATAAAACCTGCTGTTTTTATTTAAGAGAAATGTACCCAATAATTCACGAATTACACTGCAAAGGTTGTTCACTTTCAATCTAAGAGCAGGCGATTGCTACTAAATACCTAATCAACAGAAGAGACAGTGAAACCCTTGGTGTTCTAAGATGCAACTGTAAATGTATGTTGTTATATTTCTTTAGGAAGACATCGCGCACATGATTAGCACTTATCCTGTCTTTTCTATTGTTATTATCAGAGGACGTTTTTTGACGTACATCCAGTCTTAGTTCCAGATCACATCATGCTATCTCGCCTTACTCGAGATTTACCACGTCTTCATCCAATTAGTGTTGTGCTTCCAAGCTTAAGCATTTTCCCTCAAAGTGCCAGGTCTGGGAATTCTCTTCCACCTCTTTCTAGTCTAAAGTATAGCCATTCCTTTCATCTTCATTTTCCGCCTTTAATGTCCGTTTCACTAAGTGGCTTCACGCCTCATTGGGGTCTTTTTCTTTTCTAACAAAAATTGGCAACAGAAAAAAAAGCGAAAAGTAAACAGCTCAGTATTGCCGAAGAAAGTAAAATGCCGAGTAGTTAGAAATAATGGAACTCTAAATAACGGATCTTCGTTTGCTTTTCAGACCTTGTAAATGTAACTCAATGAGTATAAATGTATACGTGTGTGGTACGTTCGTATAGTAGATGGATATTTTAAAGTCCCACGCCGCACAATACACGAAACGATGACACTATGCTCGATGCAAATTCGGAGAGATGAACAATAATGTCAAACATAATGGAGAAGTTATCCATACGCAAAATCAAGCAGAAAATCCATACCAAAAAGGGGATGCACTCCATGTAATAATACCTCCTTTTGTAGGCGAATACATGATGAAAACTATATTACATACATATATCCTAAACTTGGTTACACCGTACACAGCAATGGGAGAAATGCAGAGTCATATAATGCATTCCATTCACATTTCTGAATTACAGTATACCGCTACTGGAAACGTCAATAAAGAGATTACTTATCATTTTTTCCAAGCTCACATGTTGATTATCGTATGCAAATACACATTCATACCACGCCCTCTCACTCGCCCTAACATTTCGACACTTATGTTATTCCTCGTTTACACCCAAACTTATTTCCACACCATATACAATCCTGCTTGTTAAACTGTCTCACTAGCTTAAATATATAATTTGTAATTTAATATTCTTTATCATTCGAAAAGCACGGATGTTTGATTTGTGTTTTCCCATAAACGTTTCAGAATATATATTTTCTCGTTTGTCTATCCCGGATATTAATACGGTGCACTGGACGGTAGAAATAATTTCAAAAAGGAGTCACTTGGTTCATTTATGATTCAAAGTAATTTCATAATATATATTGAAGTAAAACTTAACAGAAAAGGATGAGAGTTTTAGTCGGATATCTTTGTTATTCATCACAGAAACGTTTGTAGACGTGACTTTTTAAAATGTTTATTGAATTTTTTCCAGAACTGAAGCTTATTTCTAAATAATACTTTGCATATATGTATCTATGTATGCATTTTTCTTTGTTTCTTTGTTTCTTTTCTTTCTTTATATATGTATGTATATATATATATATATATATATATATATATATATATATATATATATATAATATCTCTATATTTTTCATGTATATGTACGTATATATATTTACCTACATATGTATATGCATACACATGCACATATGACTGTGTTTGTGCGTGTTTGGCGTGTTTGTGTATGCTTGCTTGCGTATCTGTGTGTGTGTGTGTGTGTGTGTGTATGTGTGTGTGTGTGTGCGTGTGTGTGTGTGTGTGTGTATTTTTCTTAGGTTGAAAATAAAACAAGAACACTGAAAACCGAGAGATAAAAACTGTCGTTTGTTCGTAGCCTGTTAGAACAAGACAAAAGAATAAAAAAATAAAAGAGAAGTAAAAGAGGAAAAGAAAAATTAATAAAAGGAAAGAGAAGTGCTAGTCAAAATGTTTTGTATAAATGTGAGAAAACTATTCCATCATTTTCTTCATCTCCAAGCAGGGGTACGACGCCTGTAATTCATATGTTTTCAGGACCCAAATTTCAGTGGAGTTTCAGTATTTTCTGAGAATTTGTACTCTGATGTGTTTGTCAACGGTTAAAATCGTTTGTGTAAAAATGGTCAGCTCGTTCCATCGAAGGAGTGTCATTGAATGTGACGTCATACCTATAAACATTAAAATAGTGTTTCATTTTTCTGTTGTGCAAGCAACATAAATCAAGTTGTCTTTGGTGTATTCAGCAGCATACACCGAATAAGAGTTGTTACATCTCCCGCGATCTGTAATGAATCACAATATTTGTTTTCGAATTTGTGATGAAATTGAATTGACTCATGAAGTTGCACAATGAACAGAGCTTTCATCTTTTTCAGGGTTGATAAAATAAAGAACTAATCAATTACCGGGATCGTTGTTATCGATTAATGCCTCTTTTAAAATCCATGACCGTGTGCCAAAAATTGAATCTATAACCGAGTCAATCCGGTAGAATTGTTAGCACGTCGGAGAAATGATTAGTGAAATTTTGTTTCGGTTCTTTCCATTTCGAGATCAAACTCCGATGTAGTCAAAATTTTCTTTCATCTTTTCGGGTTCAATAAAATAAATAACAGTTGAGACATTGATGTCGTTGTAATCGACTTAACCTCTCCCTATAAATTTACTAGACTTGTGTCAAAACCGGAAACCAATATAAGGCAGCGAGCAGCAAGAAGCATTGACAGACAGCTAACTGACAAATACGTTGGCGCATCGGATAAAATGTTTAACAACATTTCTTCAGGCGCTTTACATTCTCAGTTCAAATCGCACACTCGTCGAATTTCTTAGCGCATTTTGGTTGTTGAAACAAAATGCCAGTCATGTACTGGCCTCGTAGCACAATTACAGAAATATGCAATTACTATTGTTTTTTTAATTAAAACTCTCAGCTTACTTTGCTAGGTATGATGGGAAGCATCAGCTGTTGACAGCCAGCAGACTAAGGTGACACTTGTTTCCTGATCATGCTTCAAGAATCCTGCGGAGAACTCTCGCATTTCCAAGCAATGAAGATTTTTGTAAATGTTCTCTTTTTACATCTGTACCAATCATTTTCAGCCGCGTTTGTAGTTGAACGCTGATACTTCTAAGCGCGCCAATTACTACAGGTATCACGTCCACCTGCTTCATTGCAACAAAGTGCGTATTTCACTTTTTCTCTTTCTTTGTCTTTGTTCCTGTTGTAACGGGAATTCTGTGTCAATGTCATACAATTTTTTCTTTTTTGTTCACCGCAGTAATGTCCGGTTCCCGATGTTTGATATGATGATAACACTGCATCATTGCATCCCACAGGATTTTGTTGTCTTCATTTTCGGTAACTCCTTCTTGTATATGGCCATACCAGGTCTTTGCTCTTTGTAGGGCCTGATTTCCATAGAGCTGCCTATAGATCATTCTTGCCACATTGACATGTCGTCTTTTGTAATCCTGTTGTGCCAGTTTCGGGCATTCGCTAAAAATGTGCTATGCCCCTCTCACCACACATTTTGCGTTTGTCGCTCTCAGTTGTGTTGTCAATTCTGCGCTTCACATATTTTCGTCCTTAGCTAAAAGCACCAGGGACACATGACTACATGAGCTAAAGGCTACACTCATCAGCAGGATTTACCCACCATCACTAATTGATATAGGTTTTAAAGTGCCCTACAACTCAACATACACGAACTCAGTTATCTCAAACTAAAGAACGAATTACATCCAAAAAGTCCTACCATACATATCCACACACAACCTTCTAAGGAATGAGGCCTTGGACATCATCCTCCAGAACATTCCTTTACTAAAAAGGGACCATAGAATGAATCGAATCCTCCAAACGTACACCATCATAAAAAGCAAAAGACAACCCAAGAAAATGAAAAGCATTCTAACACAGGCCCAAGTACACTTGTCATCAACATCGAAACCGACAGTAAAGAAATGCGTAAGACCTAACTGTGGTATATGCGTCAACCTAATTGAGGGATCGGAGTTCTCCTTCAAACAGATTCAACGTTTTACAGTGAAAAACAACTGCACACGTGCTTCGGAAAACCTGATATACGTGTTAACTTGCTCAGGGTGTTGAAAGCAATACATTGGTGAAACTAAAAACAGTCAACGCCAAAGGATGACCGTACGTAGATTAAAATACGGGAATAGAGAGAAATAACATTAAGTAAACGCATGGACATTTGCGCCACTAATGAATAACCCAACTTTAGAATTTTTCCCTCTATAAATTTAGGGACAATACAATCTCTAATCAGCGCATCAGTAAAGAATTATATGTTATCGCAAAATATAAATCACTTTTGAATGCTTCCACCACCGATTACACTACTTCAAGGATCTTAGAATAATACCCAAAGAAATATTAAAAACGATAGATATATTGAGAACAGTCGGTACCCATGAATTTATTTAGAACAGTTCCCACCACTACTTCTGCAACTACAACCGGTCACTTTTATGTCACTTGACCATTAAAGTGGATTCCACGGACAGCCTGTACTATTGGGCCATACCACTCCCGTCTTCTTTCTTCTTCTTCTTCTTCTTCTTCTTCTTCTTCTTCTTCTTCTTCTTCTTCTTCTTCTTCTTCTTCTTCTTCTTCTTCTTCTTCTCCTTCTTCTTCGCCTCCTCCTTTCTCGGCTGCTGCTGCTATGAATCTTCAGAACCAAATATTTTTCTGCACCCAAACACACAATTGTTTCACATCAGCTACTTCCTAACGAGACTTCTCAAAGGAAAAGAGAGAGAGAGAGAGAGAGAGAGAGAGAGAGAGAGAGAGAGAAAGAGAGAGAGACAGACAGACACATTCAAAAAAAGGAAAATGTCCACCTATTTAAAGACTATGGAAATATTTTAAAATCATTTCATTTAATTGTTTCTTCCATTCAATTGTTTTTCTTCGTAATTGGTATCCACCTTTGCTTTACTCTTATGTGAAAAAGTCGAAAAGATTGAAACCAGTATTAACGGTTACGAAATATATTTGAGGATAAAATTATTTTAGCATTTTCTACTTTGTCTTATATATATATATATGTATATATATATATATGTGTATATATATATATATATATATATATATATATATATATATATATATATATATATATATGTGTGTGTGTGTGTGTGTGTGTGTGTGTGTGTGTGTGTGTGTGTGTGTCTGTGTCTGTGTATAAACAAATATATGTATGTATGTATGTGTGTGTGTGTATTTTGATAAATGCTCATATGGACAGATGTGTATGCAATATATACCTACACACTTTGCACTGTGATGATTCATCCTATTGTTTCTAAATCATATACATTCCAATTGATTGAAATTCTGAGATCACAGTTTCTGTGTCACCTCGTGTTATGAAATATGAATCATTCCTGAGCGTGTCAAGGAAAGATAATCTGAAAATACCAGCCACTGAACCCCTGCTGTAGATAATAAAAGTAACTTCCTAGCTTTCGTTATCACTGTAATATGCCAAAGTATTAGATCTATTACTTAAGCAATTTAAAAAAGCAACCATTTTCTTCTATTATTTTCTTTCGTAGTTAAGCAAAAAAAAAAAAAAACCCCACAAAAAAAACAACCAAAATGAGAGTAAATCGTATATTTCAGTATTTAATTAAATTATATTACTACGCATAGTTATGACTGTATCATATAAGCCTTCTTAATCAAATATAATCTACTTGTGATCCTAACTTGTGCAAATATACATTGACAATTTTATAAAAAAGTGGTAGATGGGAATCTGTAGGATAACACCGCTTATAAGAAATGAGATCTGCAGTTAGTAAACCCTATATTAATAATACTGTAAATAATCACGGGTATATAACAAAATTTGACTCTGACACTTTATATGTAAAGACATAAATGAGTTATGAATAATTAAATATATTTCAGGCTACAGCTACATCGTAATTACAGACACAATTCTGTTTTTTTTTTTATTACAACTTTAAGGCAACAGAAATTCTTGTGGTGTCAGAAAATTGTTATTTTTTTTCTAATTTATTTATTTTTTATTTTTATTAAAGTTAACTTAAACAGCAAATGTTTTTAAAATAGTGATATAATGAAACAATAATAATCTTTTTATTGCTAACAATTGAGCCATATAAGGCATAAAGAAATAATTTATTCTTTTAATTGGAATCTATGGATGTACAACTGTTTGGGTGTGGTTATATATATATATATATATATATATATATATATATATATATATATATATATATATATATATATATATATATATATATAATTATATATGGAGACGCGTAACTTAGTGGCTAACGTGTTGGACTAATGGTCGTAAGCCTGTGGTTTTAAGTTGCTCTTGTCCACTCAGCTAATTGAAATGAGTAATTTGAGACTGACCGGCATTCCGACTAGCTGGGGAATACATATACGAGAGCTGTTCGTTCAATATTTCCCCTGACCCACTTCCAGTTTTTCCAGGAAACGTCACATCGTAAACTGCAGCTTTCCACTAGTATTTGTTTGTCACTAACGGCTGCTGAAGTGGACTGAGGTATTATAATGAAGGCAGTTGAATGCAGATCAGTGATCAAGTTCTAATACTTGAAATGTCGTACATCAAAAGAGACTTTCGATGAGATGAAAGAAGTTTATGGTGGTGATGCACTAAAATACGGCGTATTCAAGCTCTGGCATCACCAGTTCAAATGTGGAAACTGCTCCTATTCCTCGACGATCATATTCCGCCATTGATGACGACATCATCCATAAAGTGGAAGTTGCCATTTTGGAGGATCACCGCATAACTATTCGGCAACTATCCCAAGGTCCGTGGAAAAAAACATTCACGACCATTTACATATGCGGAGGTTGTCTGGATGATAGATTCCCCGGATACTCACACCTTTTCAGAAGCAGCAACGAGTCAATTACTCACTAGCCCTCAGCAAGGTGATGCTCACAGTCTTTTGAGACCCTTGCGGAGTAGTGAGGATGGATGTTTTGGTGAAGGGCACCACAATTAACGGGGAATATGCTTCTCTGCTGCAGAAATTTCAGGACGCCATCAAGACAGACTTGCATGGCATGCTGACCAAAGGGCTTCGTCTCCTCTAACACAATGCCCCAGGTCGCAATGCGCATGTTACCCAGATGAATGCTCACTCCAGTGGCTTTGAAATCCTTCATCATTCCGCTTACTCACCCGATCGCCCACCATCAAACTTCCATTTCTTTCCGATCATGCAGTCTTTTTGAAGGGAAAGACTTTTCTGAGATTGTTAGACAATCATTTCACACACACACACACACATAGATACAGGCATTTATTTAACAGACACAACCTTTAGCTGTGCACCTAACCTAAAACAACATTTTAACAAGTACCTACAATACAAGGGAGGAGGCAACGTAGAAATTTAAAAATTTTGTCTTTCTGTAGAATCTGACGAGGACAAGGCTTTGGGTTTGTGGATGCAAAACTTTGGGTAACTCTACGTCCAAGATATAAAATTTTGTGGTAAATATATATATATATATATATATATATATATATATATATATATATATATATATATATATATATATATATATATATATATATATAGGTCAGAGGAAAGTGCAACGGAGCACTTAAACCATTGTTCTACTGAGTCGTAAGAGCTAAGAAACTTACCAGTAAAATACATTTTATACGTGATTTAAAACATTTGTGTATCAGTCTCAAGAATAATATGCGTTGTGTATAGAATGCATTATTTTTATTGACTTCCTTTTATACTATATCTGACAACCATCTCACGGACAAATATTGAGTAAATAGCGAATGACTTCGATTTCTTTCCATAGATAACGCGAGAAATATGTAATTCGTAACTGAATAATAGGAGTCACCATATATATGATATATATGCCGTCATGATTATACTATCTAAATCATCATATTATTTTTTTGCATGTATTTAAATATGGACTAGTGTTTATTAATATTGCAGACATGCTTTGTATTTATAATATTAATGAGTTGATACTCTTTTAGCAGTAATACATTCCCTAGTTTGCTTGCTTTTTCTGTCCATCAATATCTCTCCCTGTTCGTTTACACATATGCGTCAATACACATCCATATACGCACTCATACACAAATGCATACACATTTGTAATAAAATCTTGTTTATTACGCATTTCATTACATTATTTATGCTTTTGACTCTAGTTGAAGTAGTTTAACCAAAGAAGTAATGTGAGCTATTGCACTTTCTCCTTTTTTCCTTCCTTCCTTCATTATTTTTTTCTTTTTTCGTTTATATTATATTGATGCGAAAGAACAAAGAAAAAGAAAATACGAAATACGTAATAAAATTTAATATATTTCATATAGGCGCAGTAGCTGTGTGGTAAGAAGTTTGCTTCTCGAGCACATAGTTTCAAGTTCAGTTCCACTTGAGCAAGTGTCTTTTTCTATAGCCTCGGACCAACCAAAGCTTTGTGAATTAATTTGGTAGACGGAAACTGAAAGAAACTCATCGTATATGTATGTATGTATGTGTCTTTCTGTTTGTATTTGACCCCACTATCTCGGTAACTTAGCGGTTCTGCAAAGGAGGTCAATAGAATAAATACCCTTAAAGAAAAATAAATATGTACTGGGGTCGTTTCATTTTATGAAAGAAAATTCAAGTCAGTGTGTCTGCAGGGCCGCAGTCTAAGGACTGAATAGAGATAAAAGAGAATTATAAATTTCATTTAAACCTTACATTAATAAGTTTCGTCATGATCATTAGTGAGAAAACAGTATATGAAATAACGCCGTTGGTGTTGTATCAAAGACCACGACGTTGTTAGGAAGTTGAAACGAATCAAGGAAAAATAACTCAAAAAGGAATGGTCTTTGGGAAAACTTAAAACCCAGAAGCAGAACAGTACTAAATTTAACAATATAATTGTGTATATCGTACGTATTTCACAAATTACAGCACGGTGTGCTTTCATGTTACAGCTAATGAAACTCTTCAAATTTTGAAATTAAATAAAAGAAGTGCAATTGACTTACACAATGACACATACGACAGGTAGATAGATAATAAAACATAAGGTATGAAATGTAAACTTAATTCTGATAATATATATTATAAATTATATATATTTCGTGATGATTTTTTTCGGTCTATTTATATTTACTAATCACCAATTCTTATTACTGTACATACATAAATACATTTTGCTGTATTGCATTATAAACATAGATATTAAGTGTATATATTAAAATACATATGACTACATGTATACACACAGGCAGAAACATACACAAACATACATACACTCATATACGTATATATACATATATATATTCAAAGTATATATAAAATCTTAATATACTCAGTATTATGTGCCTTCAAGCAATATATATTTCATTATATGAATGAATATGTATTTCCTATGTACGGGAGAAGTCTTCGAGAAAGATTTTGTTGTATGGCTCGAGGTTGACTTACATATAGTGGATAAAATTAGGTAGATTAAAATGAGCTGAAACCGGACTAAAGAAATATCACTCAAATTCAAAGTGCAACATTGCCAAAACATGTTATGTTGATTACTGCGAAAATTACATTAAAGATACACGTTATCATCTTCGGAATTCTCAGTAACATCCGCACTAAACGTTTCACTTTTCGAGCAGCTCTAAAGTCTCGGGAAATTCTAATCCTAATCCATTTCATTAATCACATATATGCACACGCTCACAAGCATAAAGACACACACACAAACACACACACACACTCACACACACACACAAACACACACACTCTCACACACACACACACACACGCAATTAGACACCCAGACACAGACGTAAGCGCAAACACAAACAACAGCACACGCTCGAAAGTGTATATAACTGAAATTTACAGAGAACAGAAGACGAAGACAGGTGAGGGAACAGCAATAAAGTGTATTAATTTGACGCTCGGTAGGAATGGAAAAGTGTTTGACGTTTCAAGCCTAGTATCTTTGACTAGAAAGGGTCGAGAAAAAAATATAGAGAGAGAAAAAAAAGGGAGAGAAAAGGAAATGAAATGGAGCGAAAGAAAATGTGAAGAGGTTAACGGTTAACATGATGAAATCACGTGATGATATATATATATATATATATATATATATATATATATATATATATATATATATATATATATATACATACATATATAAGGATATAACTGTTAATAATTTACAATGATATGAGTGGCTAGCATGAATAAAAGAACCATCAAGGCAAAACTATGAATTAATAATGAAGGGTGCTAATTGTAGTACCAGCATGGTAAAGATAGCATTCAAAACAACCAAAATTCACAGATTTTACTTATACACAAGAGCGAAATCGACAAAATGGTAGTAAAATTTTAAGACCCCGTACCATAGACGAAAAGATTTGAACATAAAATCAGACATACCCGTATCACAGTGATTTCGAAGTTTGTGCATGATCACTTTGTTCTCGTCACTGAGTAATACTGACCCAGGGCCAAAAGTTCCGACCTTGTGTGCAGATGAAAACCGTGGTCTTGAGTCGCTTTGACTGTTATCTTTAGCGGTGATCGGATTATCTTGAACGAGATTTCAAGATAAGCCAATCAATGGAACAACCGGTTCGTGAAATCAACATGCAGGTGACTGAACACTTTACAGATACACATACTAATACACAGTCCTCAAAAACATTCAGCGTTACACAGAGCGTGAAAATGTCGACCCTTTTATATACTGGTACTACGCACTTTTGCCAGCCCAGTGGACTGGAGGAACGTGAAATGAATCGGATTGCTGAAGGATACAATGCGCCGCCGGGAATCGAACTCGAGGCTTCTCAAACGCGAGTCGAATACCCTAACCACTGTCACATCATCCACACAGGCATACATACATATATATATATATATATATATATATATATATATATGTGTGTGTGTGTGTGTGTGTGTGAGTGTGTGTGTGTGTGTGTGTGTGTGTGTGTGTGTGTGCGTGTGTGTGTGTTTGTGTGTGTGTGTGTGTGTGTGTTTGTGTGTTTGTATGTATATCTACGTGTGTGAATGTCATTCTGTTTGCGTTTGTCTCCGCACCACAACTTTGAAAACCGGTGTTGGTGTGTTTTCATCGACGTAACATAGTGGTTCGTCAAATGATATCGACATAATAAGTAGCAAGCTTAAAAAATAAGTACTGGGATCGATTTATTTGACTAAAAGCTGAAGGCGGTGCCCCATCATGGCTGTAGTTTAATGGCACCCACCAACACCCCCACACACACAAACACGTACACACACATATATATAGAAATATATGTGTGTGTATATAATTTCAAGTATGTGTGTCTTCAAGCAATGTCTCGAATAAAATGTATATATATGCGTGTGTCAATATATGTTGATATGTGAGCACATACGGATATGTGCATGTGTGTGTCTGAGTAAAGTGTTTTTAAAAGAGATTATTGAGTACGAGTGTTCGTAATTGCATACATCATAAATATGTGACCGCCTGCGCGTGAATTTTAAAATTTTAATAATCTTACTCCATAACTCAAGTCAAGCATTCACAGTATTAGTTTTATTAGATTGTATGTATTTTTTTTATATTGTATTACGTTCTTCTTGCTCTCTCCTTTTTCGTCTCTCTTTCCCTGTCCCTTCCCGCATCTCTCTCGAAATCTGCATTTCAGTAACCAATATTATTCTGTAATAGGTTTTCTATTTATATACATTCATGTTTATGATGAAATATATAATATTAAGTATATTATAAACTTTTTCAGCATTATATAACTTTCTGTACTGTATTGCACCACATCGTCCTTGCGTCACTAAGCATTACTGTGTCATAATTTATTTTCTGATACATCAAAACAGCTACATAGCTTTCTTTTAAAAAGTCTCCTAACCTCAAGTTTCTCAATTTCATGCCTTCTAAGTTTATCTAACATTACCTGCTTGAAGATTTATTTAATCTATCTATCTATCTATCTATCTATCTATCTATCTATCTATCTATCTATCTATCTAAAAATATATCAATCTATCTAATTATGTGTCTTCTTTTTATTCCTGTCTCTCTTATTCTGTATGCGCATACATGCATACGCACTCATTTATTCTTTCATCTATTCATATCTGTTTCATCTAATAAATATTTAAGCATGGAGTTCTTCAAATCATTAATTTAGATAATCAGTTTAATGAGATCGCCTTTGCAATAGCCGACATTATAAATCTCTGCTGTTAGTGAGGTCTGCCGTTTGGTGTGTTTTGCTGGCGTAAATTAATGTTTGAATATTATCAGATATGCTATACACCGTTTCTGGATAGTCTAGGTAGCTCATCCCCAAAGAGGTAACATATTTTTAATAAGGTACAATGTGGGAAATACTGTTCCTTGTTATCAGACATGAAGTATATCCTCCTTTCAATGAATTTGTTACCTCGAGGTTGATTGCAATCATTAGAGAGCTTAAAGCATTATGTATTAAAATGGAAATAAAGAGTGTTGCCAGTCACTCTGCTTGTAAAGCTTAGCTTCAGACCAATCCAGATTGTGAATAACTAAATCGGTCTGCAATTCCAGCGATCTACTCTGCTGTTTCATTGCATAGACTTGCGTCCGAAGTCCACCGACTTGCCTGGGTTCTTCTTTTCTTCTTTGGTACAACCATCGCCTCGTATTCCTTAAGAATGTAATTGTCTAGTTGCAGATTCGTGGTGCATGATATCATTACGGTACTGTCATCCGCATCATCCACCAGAGCTCACCCGTGTGCCTGCTCAAGAGACGAGAGAGGACCTTCAGAAAGGATTGGGCGCGCGATATAAAACGGTTGCTTCACCTGGCCATATAATTGGTCTATCGACTACTACTACTACTACTACTACTACTACTACTACTACTACTACTACCACTAATAATAATAATAATAATAACAATAATAATAATAATAATAATAATAATAATAATAATAATAATAATAATAATAATAATAATAATAATAATAATAATAAAAACTTTAACAACATACTAGCAGAGCCAGAGACAATGCCTGAAAGGCTCACGAAAGGGAAAACCATCTTAATCCCCAAATCCACGGAAACGGAGAAACCACAAAACTATAGACCTATAACTTGTCTCCCTACGATCTACAAAGCCTTTACTGCAATAATATCGCAGAGATTAAGTAAGCACCTGGAAAATAACAACCTGTTTCCAGAAGAGCAGAAGGGATGCTGCAAGGGCTCATACGGCTGTAAAGATCAATTATTGTTCAATAAAGCCATAACTGAAGACAGCCGCAGAAAGAAGAAAGGCCTCAGTATGGCCTGGGTGGACTACCAAAAGGCTTTCGACAGTGTTCCCCACACGTGGATTCTGGAAACACTAGCCATAAACAAGGTGGCACCAATTATTATAAAATACATAAGGCACTCAATGAACAAATGGCAGACAGTGCTACAGCTCCAAACAAAAGAGGGACTTGTGAAAACGAAAGCCATCCCCATTAGAAGAGGAATATTCCAGGGAGACACGCTCTCTCCACTCCTGTTCTGCCTGGCACTCACACCTTTAACTGAATTGCTAAATAGAACTGGATGCGGTTACAAATGCTACGGAAAAACAGTCAGCCACCTTCTATATATGGATGACCTAAAATTATGTGCTAAAAACGACAGAGAGCTTGAAACATTACTACAGACAGTACACGGCTTTACCAAGGAAATAGATATGAAATTCGGATTAGAAAAATGTGCCAAAGCAACCCTGAAAAGAGGAAAATTAGTTAAAAGTAGCAATATAACACTAGATAAAGCCAATGAAATAAGAGAACTAGACGAAAGCCAACCATACAAGTATTTAGGAGTCAATGAACTAGATAGGATACAACATACACAAATGAAAGAAAAGATAAAGAAAGATTACTATAGACGAGTTAGATCAATACTAAAAACAGAGCTCAATAAGACAAATGAAATCCAAACTAAAACTAGACCAGCAACGGACCATGATAAAACGATGGCAAGAAAAGCCCCTACATGGTAAATACTGGGCTAAACTAAATGCAAAAGAAATAGACGGAGAAAAATCCCAGCAATGGTTGAGAAGCTCAGGACTCAAAGCAGAGACTGAAGGATTTTTAATTGCTGCAAAGACCAAAACCTCCCCACCAGAAATTACCAAAAACACATAATGAAAAGAAACATAACAAGTAACTGTAGAATATGTGGAGATGGACAAGAAACAATAAATCATATTATCTCTGGCTGCCCAGTCCTGGCTAAGAAGGAATATATTCACAGACACGACAGAGCTGGGACCTATATACACTGGAAGCTATGCCAACACTATGGAATAACAACAGAAAAAAGATGGTATAAACACACGCCAGAAAAGGTCACAGAAAACGAGAAAGCAACCATACTCTGGGATATGCCAATACACACAGATAGAGAAATTAAGGCAAATAGACCAGATATAGTTGTCAAAGATGATGAAGAAAAACAATGCTTTCTAATTAATGTATCAATACCAGCAGGTGACAACGTTTCTCTAAAAGAAATGGAAAAACTTTCAAAATACAAAGACCTGGAAATAGAGATAACTCGAATGTGGAATCTAAAAACAGAAACAATTCCTATCATAGTAGGTGCCTTATGTATAATAAAAAAATATTCAGACAAATACATAACAAAAATACCAGGACTTACAAATATATATAACATACAGAAAATTGCACTATTGGGTACTGCACACATTCTACGCAAAACACTTTCAATACAGTAAACATAAGAGCACCACAGCAAACCACAGCACATACCCAAGGCGCACAGACCTGCGCTCGGTAGTGAAGTGAAAGCACGTTATAAAAATTAACAACTGCAGCAGCTGCAACAACACCGATGGCGGCAACAGCAAGGACGACGACGACAAGATTATTATTATTATTATTATTATTATTATTATTATTATTATTATTATTATTATTATTATTATTATTAATAATAATAATGATGATGATGATGATGATGATTATGATGATGATGATGATGATGATGATGATGATGATGATGATGATAATAATAATAATAATAATAATAATAATAATAATAAGAAGAAGAAGAAGAAGAAGAAGAAGAAGAAGAAGAAGAAGAAGAAAGAAAGAAAGAAAGAAAGAAATAAAGAAAGAAAGGAAAGGAAAACTTACAGGAATTGCCATCCATGTAAATGAATAATGCTTATCAGTGTCACTGTAAGTGACATATCTGAAGCCATTAACAAAATAGCGTCTGGAAGAAAGTGTATATGAAGAAATGAATTATGAAACAGACAGCAATATGTTATATTTATTGTATGTATGTGCATATACTTTTCTCTGTATACACACATACATCTATCAAAATTTAGAAAGTGAGGTATAACAGGGACTTAGAAGTTTCATCTCTTACCCTCCGTCCAGAGGCTTATATATATATATATATACATACATACATACATACATATATATATATATATATATATATATATATATATAAGCCTCTGGACGGAGTGTAAGAGATGAAACGTCTAAGTCCCTGTTATACCTCACTTTCTAAATTTTGATAGATGTATGTGTGTATACAGAGAACACACACACACACACAAACACACACAAGCTCCCCCACACGCATGCACACACAGGCACACACACACACAGTAACACAGTCACACACACACACACACACACACACACACACATATATATATATGCACGTACGTCTATTAAATTTTAGAAAGTGAGGGATGACATGGGCTTCGAAGCTTTCCCTCCTAACCTCCGTCCGAAGGCTTTCTTTCAAGTATCATGCGATGCATCACCTGTGGTAGTGGACGTTGTTGCTTAATAAACCTCTTTGATATGGTGCTTGTATGCCCCTCGCCTACTAGAGTAATGTCAATAAGCGTTAATCTTTTAGGTAACACCAAATTCAATATCTTCTACTCGATATTGGTCTGAAATTGTCAAAATCGTCCAGGAACAGCTTTCTCAGTACCATCAACAAACCTCATTTGTTAACAATTGGGATTCTCCAGTCCTGATACAAGTTTCAGAATACATATGTCCATTGACTCCCTAACAAATCGATCATATAAAGTGATAGCTTGAAGGGCATACATCCATTTCCGGCGATTTCTCCTTCGTGCAGCCTGCCATCATTTTCTTCACCTAATCAACTGCCATTGACCTTTTGCACAACAACATATCCACGTCCGTGTCCCGGCTGGCCGTTTAGGTAATGATAAGGATCGTCCCTGTCTTCATCCCACCGATCATTCACAACAAATAAGCAAAGTAACAATGAAAAATCGTACACATCTATTTGGAATCGAGAAGCAAGTGGCTATCTGGCACCATCAAAGACCGAACGGCTGTCTTGTTTCCATGTTATACTACCGCCACTCGGGACCACTGAATAGTATTCGTTTCCTCATGCTCTATAGTACTTGCCCACAGCTCTGGCCTCACCACTTTTGTGCTTACCTTTAAGATTTAGACAAGGGCCGATCCCTTTGCCCGCCCATCAATCGCTACCCGCTGAACAAAGACATTTTCTCCATTACTACCTAGCTCTCTCTCAAATCTATAATTCCCTATCACTAATGTTTTTACTAACGCTTAGCGATTATATTGTAATAGACTTTTTCAAGCCTAACGATCCCATGAGCGTTCTTTTCGATATATTTTAAATCTGATTCCTGTAATCCTGGCGCGTTGTAAAGGTGTGTTTAGTTTTTAGCTGTCAGGTCACTGACTATGCAGTCTGTCTAGGTCAATCGTACGCGCTACAAATTTGTGGTCTGTGTAGCTGATGATGTTGAAATGTGGATAACATGCGATGTCTCTGTTTTCTGGTCTATAGAATACACCCTCCTTATACGATCTAACTGACTCGATGATGTTTGCCCACGGACATACTGACGCATTCAGGAATTCAACGGGTTTCTGTGACTGAGTAGTTTTGCGAGGCATTTAAACCCACTTTCATGTCAGCTAGAACAACAGACTCGTATCCAAGATAAAGCTCCCGTCGCCCACATACATAAAATAGCACCCCTTTATAGGGAAAAGTTCCAGGCATTTGAAGCTATCTAGCTGCTCTGTCCTAGTCAGGTCATACACGGTGACTAGCCTAAAGGACACTTACACTACTGTTCAAACCCAGAAACACCAGCTCAGCGCCCACGCCCAGGAAAGTCGACCGCGTTTCGAGGTCAAGAAACAGTGCAACCGTCTCACCAGAGCATTTCGTGTACAGAAGCAGATATTGTTCTATTTTGGGACGACCATTTTTTTTTTCATGCCAAATAATTACAGGCACTCTGTATTCGTTCTTCACTTTAGTTTTATTATTATTCTAAATTTTATGTTCGTTGTCTGGAAATCTTTCGTCACATATTATGTTACCACTTCAACGTCTCTCCATCCCAAGTGTCTCCTCCTGTTCAAGAGAACAGGAGGAGACATGTGGGATGGAGAGAAAGGATATAAAATAAGAATTCAAAAGTAAGAAGGAATACGTAGTGCGTGTATTTATATAGCAAGAGAAAAGAATGACCATCCCAAAATATGACGAAGTTTATATAGATTCTGTTTTAAATTCATTTAAAGAAACCGTATTTTATGAATTTATCTATACCATGACCTTCTTGTAAACATGGTACAGGCTTATGTTAAAAACAAAAATGATAATTTAAGACAACTGCAATACACGTATTTTGATGGACGCTAACATTGAATGAAATGGGTGCATTTATTTCCTGTTGTTAGCAATAAATAAATGTTGCTCCATAAACGAACAAAATTTTTGATGCTAAGAACACATATTCTTGCAATATCATCACTTTTAATGTAATATCGTATACGGAGCAGTAAACTTGAAATTTGTCTGATAAAGTTAGCTACGGAATCAGTTATATGACTGGAAAAAAAAAACGTTACGAGGTACACCGTGTGTCATGAACGCTGTATTAAAGTCAGCAATGTTAGCACGAATACCATTATAACTAAGTAGCAATCTGATTCAGTAAGCAACAGAGCAGTATCAGCAATACTATGATATAATGGCTACTGCAGTAGCTAGAGCAGCTGAAATATCTGCAGCAGTAGCAGGTAGGTGCAGTAGAAGCATATGTTTTTATATAACTGTATTCAACTGATGCAGCGCACAGATTTTGCCGACCAATGGAACTACTATTTACATCGGTTTGCAACTCTAGCTTTAGCAATCGTACGATGTAGTAGTGGTACATAACATCCAATCTGACTCAACTAGACATTGGCATGTGGCTGCAGCCTAATTGATACAACTACCAGGGTAGTAATGCATTCATCGTCAGCAATTATAATGACCTAAACTTAGTGTAGTCGTATCTGAACCGATAGCATCTGCTACGATGACAGTAACGCTAATGACACGGCTCAGACCTATTAACTGTTTTAAATATTAGTCTTAAGTTTTTTAGTTCAAATCCCATCGGAGTTGATTTCTCTTATCAGTTCTTAGATATCGTTAAATATACCTTCTACTTGCTGCGGTGTTAATAATAACTAGCAACGTATTATTATTTTCTTAGATAATATGAAAAATAATCTTCGTTCAAAGAAATCATTATATGCACAAACATATTTTTTTTAAATGTATATTCATATGTTGCAACACTAGCATTGCTTAATTATGCAGTTGCTAGGGTTACATTTTATTATTTCGACATGAACACAACATTATGGCATCAGAGTTAATATTAAAGGGGTTATATCACATTAAAAATGCATCAGCATACCGATAGATCAAGAAGACCAAGGAAACGGAAACAATTTTTAAATTCATTTCTTTTATTTGTGATTGTATGCGTGAAGGTTTTCCGGGGATTTTCTTGCCAAGATATTACAGATATATACTTTATATTTATCGTAAATACAGTGTTGTAAATATTATCTACTAACGAATCTATCGTAATAGATAACTATGCCCGACAGTGTAAGTATACAATATTACTGGTTACAAGAAGAAGAGGACAATGAAAGCGAAGGTGTTCGTTGATATTCGTATAGTGGAATATCTTGAAGCCTGTAACCTGTCTCCAACGCAACATATTCAAAATATTTCACACACGCAATTAGACACACATGCACCTGTATGTGCCTTTTCAAACAACAGCATGCATTATAGGAGCTAAAATAAATTTAATGAAGTTAAGCCTTACAAACTGTAGACTAAATATATAAAATTTATCTGCCTGACTGTCTTATTATCTATCTATGTGTGCGCACACATACATACTCGTACGTGCTTTCAAGCATGCATACATACATACATTCATACATGCACACACACACACACACACACACACACACACACACACACACACACACAGAGAGATAGATAGATAGATCGATAGATAGATAGATAGATAGATAGATAGATAGATAGATAGATAGATAGATAGATAGATAAATGGTTAAATATTACATAAGCGCAGAAAAATCAGGGGTGTAAGTAAAAATTATGAGTGCCTTTTTTTGTCTTTTAACTTTTTCTCGGTGATACAAATGTGCGCTGTATTTATAAAAATGAACCACTGCAGTTAAATCACATGGCTTTTAACTCCTCTTTTAGCCACCTCAGAAATAGAGCTATTTGAAGATTTTCATAATTCATTATCGCATCATCAGTGATCGGTTACTCATTTCTTTTCATTGAGAGAATAGCAGTCTCTAGTTACATTCACATAATGTCATACAGATAGAAAGGTTTTGTATAATTTGCGTATGTGTAATTGTGTAATTTGCGTATAAACGATTAATAAAATCACTACAGAGCAGTAGTGTAAATAGGAATATCCGGTAACATAACGAGACTTGTTTCAATTTAAATAAACGCAATTTTCGCGTTTCTTTACAAAACCACAAATTTTTCTTAGCAATGTCAAAAATAGGTCTACCTGACTAGGTCAAACGATTATATTGATTACAGTCGCAAATTAGATAGTCCAATCTAATTGTGTTCTTGTTTGGTTTGCATAAAACAAATGAGTATAACTGATATTCTCTCCACAGGCAGAAATGACAAAGTGATGCATGGTAAATCGTTAACAAAATTTGAAGCAATTCACTTTCTAGCGCAGGAAAGAGCTAGCGAGACAGAGACAGAGAGAAGTTTCCTCACATTACTACTCATCATAAAGCGATTTAGTGCATGTATTTATTAATTAATATACATTTAGTGTCTAAGCACGTTTATGAAATCTATGCAGGCCGATTTCGTATGTTCTTGATTTGTATGATCTATTAAGAACTACTTGACTCGTGAAGAAAAGATTTTCAGTTTTCTGATGAATAGTTTAGGGAATAGGGAAACTACATCAGTCATTCTTTTTTTATGGAGACAGAAGTAAAAGATCGTCCTTGAACTATAGTACTGAGTGTTTATTTGAAGAATATATACTTTAATATTTTGCGTTTGCATATTTACTCACCCTACTGCTGTGTGGGTACCTGTTAAATCTTTGTCATAAATTATACATCGGTAACAACGTTCATCAGTATATGTAGCCCAAAATATATATTGTGCCCGCTGTTGACAATTATGAATAACTGATCACTAATCAGACATCAACAATCTTTGAGTCATGCAAAATTGATATAATAGACTTGATGTAGAAATAACACCGTGATTTTACCATGGTATCTGTTTTCAGAGAGAGGTTGAAATTAATTATCATGCAAAAATGAAGTAACGAGCTTCAAATAGTAAGTTTATTTAATATACTTCTACTTATCCCATCACTCGGTTGGGCTTCTATAGAATTGTTCATTCAATCTACCTATGCTTGCACTTGCTCTAAAATTTGACTAACAAATCTTGTTCTGTCCGTGCTTGTGTATAGTATAATCTATAAATTGTCATTACCTATGTGGCCAGAAATCTGTATCCAGTGTTTGATGGAGTAAATGAACTTGGAAAGTAAAGGGAGAGATGATTTTCTTGCAACAAAACAACAGTGTCTTCTATTAACAGTGACGCTTATAATATGTTCACCGAAAAACAATTATGGTAAGAGAATTTATTTGCTATTGCTTATGATGCGCCAGATGTGCAAGTAAAGGAAATGGGTAACCAGATGTGTCAAATATACAAAGTTGATTGGTGTTGCATACCAAAGTAGACTGTATAGGACACTCACATGATCTTCTCGAATTTACTACTTTCTCACTGTCCGCAGCCTGGATTTTCAATGAACAAATATAAAATATCATTAAAAAATACACACTAGAACGCGCTATTTTTAAAGGTAAGTACATGGTTATGTTTGAAATGCTTTGCATTCTACGTGATCAGAAATGACTTGTTGTGAAATGATAAGCGAAATATTAAGAACATAGCAGTTATGTAATAAAATAGAGTCGCATTAACTGCAGCGATTGTAGGAAAACAATGTTAAAAACATGTCGAAAAATATCGATAATGTTGTGTTGAACGTAGAGCATAAAGGATTAGCACATAGTTATTTGCCTATTGCCTGATAGTAACATATTGTTGGAAACCGATTTCGTTGCAATAAGAAGCATATTAGTTGTTAGTTGCTTACACCAGTTTTCGATTAACTGCGGCAAAAGAGATGTCCAAGATTTTTTCCTTTGTGTTGACATAATATCTTTAATGATATAATATCTATATCGACTTAAAGCAAAGATACTTGAAACAAGTCCCTTGTGGAATTTTCCTGTGAGTTAACGCTTGCGAATCCACCACTTCAAATAGGGTTGCATATCGTAAATTTATCTTCCTAATATTTTTTTTTATTCTTTTTAGTATATTTATTATACATTTCAATTCTCAGAGATCTCAGTTTCACTTGCTCCAGCTAGTTCTGTGAGAGAGGACAACAACCTGTCTAACATGGTTTCTTGCACGATACTTGACATCCAAAAGCCAGTCTTAAAATCCTCGCTATCCCCAATAAAGCTAATTTTTTATCATGTTCTATCTTTATATCCACCCCGGTTTCTCCAACAAACTTCTCGAACCTGATTCTTACTGCTCCTAATTCCCCTAGAACTACTTGCATGACAGCTACTTTCCTCGTTGCTCACAATCTTCTCCAGTTCGTTATCATCCACTCGTACATTCTCAGGTATGGCAATATCTATGCCTTTGGCTTCCTCCTTCATCTATCAGCAACAACAATGCCTGTCTCCAAGCAAAAATCACTGAATCACACTGGATTGTAAAATTCTATGTCATAATCATTAATCTCGATGACACGTTCTAGTTTATGTTCGTGCCATTTCCATGTCCTTGCAAGACCGTGTTACACATTCAATCACCAATGAATATACCTATCTATGTTATCATGCTTCCTTTTGTAATCCTTTTGTGCTAATTTGCTCCACTCACTCACGGTATGCGGGACTCTTTCATTTATCATGCTACACGTCTTACAAAGAAGTAATTCAATACTCTATTTATCTGAGCTTGTTCTTGAGCACTGCATATTAATGCCTCGATGTATCCGTTTAGATCACATTCCTTCCCTTTTCAGTTGTCAATCTTTGTTCTTCATCTTGCTTCTTGTTGTTAAGGTAGTGGGATTGCAGAAACATTTACGCGTCAAAGGAAATCTAGGTCATTAGAATAAAGTATCAGTCAAGGTTCAGGGACACTGTATAAGATTTATCTCACTTGGAAACTACTATCCATTAGAAAATATTGAACATCGTCTTCGTCATCATCATCACTGTCATTATCACCATCATTGTCATTGTCATCATCATCATCATCGTCGTCGTCGTCGTCGTCGTCATCATCATCATCATCATTATCATCATCATCATTATTATCATTATCATTATAAAATATCTTAATGAAAAAAAGAAGCAAACCCCAAAAGGACTTTCCAATGGAACATCAAAATTTCATAGAGATTTAGGCACGAGGTCTATGGAACTACGAACTGAATAAGCAGCCAGTTTCTGCTTCTGTGTCTTTTCTACCAACGTGTTGACTCTGTGTGAACATGGACAAATGGCATTTTATAATCCAGCTCGTAATTTGTTAGAATATTTTGTTGGTCAGTACGGTAGGGTGTAGACAATTTCCTCATTTTAAGGGTATCGCGAATGGCCTGATTGAAGCCCAGCCTTCCGAGATCTTTAACAGGGCTTAGAAAAACTGAAGGACAGCTACAATAAGTGTGTGAATCTGATAGGGGGATATGTTGAATAAAATCATAATTTACTGATTCTCGTGTTCTTTCTTTTACTCAAAGCCAGGAACTTTTCAGCACCTCCTCCTAGTTATGGCAGAGTAGAGGTTGTCCGTAGTTCAAAATACTTTGCTGCACAGAGCGTTAATTTGTGATCTGTACAGCCGTCATAGATAGAATTCTTAGCTTTAAATAATGATGTAAATCCATTTAAATTGTTTTAGGAAAAAATACTGATATACCATAAATTTTGAGGTTCTTTGATTCTATCAGTAACCCGTTCATCATATTGCATGAACTTCATATTGCAAACTTTCGTTATGGAGGAAATACAACAACTGGTACTAAGCTCAGTTTAACTGACTGTCAATTTCCCAATAATTTGTTATATGCAAATGAAGAAGAAGTGCTTTTCTTATTTTATTATCGGAAATCGGTTTCATAGATGTGTTTCTCTTCGGATTTACTTATGTTATATTTAAGATGCATAATAAGTGTTCGTTTAACTTCTAAATTCACTAATAATTTGATCAATAAAGTCACGAAATATCCTTAACTAAAATTTGTTTACGTAAAATAACAAGAATGCTGTAACATCTTTCAGAACAGAAAAAAAAAATCTCATTCCATATGAAAGATATGAATGATCTTTATTGAAGTAATTGCAAATATGCTGTTTTTTTTTGTTTATCTATGTTTTCCTTCGTATAGGAATTACGTTTTAAATATGAGCGGGAGCAGATGTCATAATGCAATTTAGTGTAATGGGAATTGTAAATTTGAAAATAGCCACATACACTTTTTATCATACATTTTCTGAATAAGTATTTTTCGCATATTTTTATTATTTTTTAAGACTTATATTATTGCTGATATGGATGGGATCTGTGTTTATTTGGGCTGTTTATATAATTGTTTACGTATTATATTTCTTTATCTAATACATAATTTACCTATGTTTATATTTTTGAATATTTTCTTCAAAAGCTTATATGAACATCCGATGAAATATAAAATTGTATGGGAATACAACACCAGAAGATCCTTAAATAAACAAGACATAATCAAGCGCATGAACAAACCAAATGTCTTTGCAACCTGGAGTACAAATTTTCCAAGTTATTCTTCTTTTTTAAGATAGTAATACCCAGTATGAGGAAGATTTGGCCACTATTTCATGTAGGATAAAAAAGCAAGTCATAAAATATTACATCGGTTGTTTTAGCTAGCCTTTACTTGTTTGCAGGTCGAGAGTAATGTGGAGTGTAAGATTCTGTTTAATTTTAAATTCCTCAAAGGTGTGAGTCCATTTCTGCGTAAAAAAGAAAATATGCCTGAAGTAAATATATCTTTAGTAAAGCGGGACATTGATTAGTAAGCGCATGGTGACATTCAGTTTGACGGACAATATCATTTGGAATGAATGTTTCTGGCACATTTGACACATTAGAAGGAGTACAACTAAATGATAGTTAGCAGAACCAGAGGAATTATTCATCTTCGACCATGATAGTTCTACTCACGTACACCACATGGTACTTGGTGTGGAGACACACAGAAGCAGTCTGCGGTGGGTGGAGGATGACGCCAACAACCTTACTGACGTCCAAAGACCTTTTGTTCAGACAACAGGTTAAGCGAGGCAGTTGGAGATAATCTTTGAATAGAACAGACAATGACGACATACAACGGACACCGACAATGAAACACACACACACATATATAGAGAGAGAGAGAAAGGGAGGGAGAGAGAGAGAGAGAGAAAGAGAGAGAGAGAGAGAGGGAGAGAGAGAGAGAGAAAGAGAGAGAGAGATGTGAGAAATGAATACATGGACAAATATAGACAGTATTTAGAGGTAAACAGTCTGTGAAACGTGGACGAGACAGTTGTAGTAATGTATATCAAACAATGATTGTAACAACAATACATCCTTATTATATATTACTTTCAATATCACTTTTGTAAGAAGTCTCGATTTACTTCCATAAAGAGCTGAAAACACACACACACACACGCATAAACACACACAAAGACACATGCGCTCATGCGCGCAAAAACGCAAACACACACACACACACACACACACAAACACAGACATATATAATATATATATGGGGAATATCATATTTTTATGCATATTTCTTTAAATACATGAATTATATTTAAAGTTTGATCTTTTTGTAATAGAGATCTTTTATTTACTTGTATATTTACTTACTTTTTTCAGTTGTACTGGATCACTAGAAATCTTCAATCCACAATTTCTAGTTCTTCCCACTTCATTATAAAGAACTGAAATGAATAATTTGGCATTTGTGGTGTTTCTCATAATCGTTTAGCCTTTATCACCAAAAGATTTTTAACCGTCAATAGTATGCATCAACAATCACGCGATGATTTGCTTGCTGCGGTCAAATAAAATATATAAGATTGAAAACCTAACGGTCAAGACTTTACTCATGCTATCAATACAAAACATGGTGATACATGGTGCTAACATTCTAAACACTTTTGGCGGGACGTCTACAGAAATTAAATCAGTGTGCGGGAAACAATACATACATATATATATATCCAAATAAATCTTTGAAAGTTTGGCTCTGCAACTCTAGAAACGTTGGATATAGGTTTAGGAGCTCTTAGTTGTTAACCATATGTAAAAACTAATTAGAAAATATCTTAAATAAAACATATAAAGGTTGATCTTTACACCGTATGTAATGAAACATGCAAATTGTATATTTGTAAGTATATGTATCTATGCGTGCACTTAATGCGATCCTCAAGTATCAGTATGCTGACCGACGTCGTATAGTAAAGTCGTTCTGTACTGCCAAGTAGTTTGTCTTTGTTTTACAGTGCTTCTTACTCGTTCGTCAATCTTTGCGATGGCTGAAACGAAGTAACAACGTGTTTCCGTGAAATCTTGTTTTTTGCTGGGAAAATGGCGGCCGAAATAGTTGTCATGCTTCCAACAGCTTATAAAGACGCTGTCATGAAAAAAAACAGAAGATTACAAGTTTTCACGCTTTAAGAATGGTCACTTGTTGCTTGAACCTACTGAACGAATGAAAACAACACAAAAATTCATGAACTGATCTTTGAGGGCCGTCGCCAAACAATTGACCGACTTGCTTATATGAGTAGTGTGTCCTGCAGCTCCTGCCAACGAATTTTCAGTTGGAATTGCGATGCTGATTTGTTTCATCGATGCAAAAGGAGTTGTGTACACATAATTTGTTCGTCCTGGTCAAACTGTTAACCAGGCATTTTACTTGGCAGTTCTGAAGCGTTTGCAGGACGCAGTGAAATGAAAACGCCCCGACCTGTGGCAAAGTGGAGAGTAGTGGTTTGTTCACGACAATGATCCTATGCATACTGCCTTGAATGTGAGACAGTTTTTCCAGAAAATATGATATCGCTCCGCTTACCAACCGTCTCTATTCACACGATAGTGCTCCTTGCTCCTTTCCTGAATGAAAGAAGTCTTTACAAAAAAAAAAAAAAAAAAGACAACAACTTTTTACAGATGTGGAAGAGGTAACGAAAAAAAAAAGAACTAAACGACGGAGATGTTAAGAAGCATCACTTCGCAAGAGTTCCAAAAATGCTTTGAAGAGTGGAAAACGTGTCTGGCCCGATTCATTGCTTCAAATGAAGAATATTTTGAAGGCAATAAAAGTGTAAACATGGAAAATTAAGTGAATAACATAATATTGCAAAAACTTGTTTCTTATGGTACCTTCCCGCGTATATATATATATATATATATATATATATATATGTGTGTGTGTGTGTGTGTGTGTGTGTGTGTATGTGTGTGTGTGTGTGCGTGCGTGTGTGTGTGTGTGTGTGTGTGTGTGTGTGTGTGTGTGTTCATGTAATTAAATAATCAAATCAGTAAACGCACTTGAAACAGAATTAAATTAAAAGCAACTACGTAGATCGCTTTTATAATATATATGTAAAAAAAGTATTATGTCGCTATCTGGAATATTTTGTATCAGAGAAACTTTTCAAAATTTCTCGTATGTTAAAAAAAAAAAAAATGTAACACCATACAGCAGGCACAAAAGTCGCCTGTGATTCGTCAAACACGGGGTTATGATCTCATTTGTTCTCCTCAGCGAGCAAAACAACCAGAGTTACGACACAATGATCTTTTTTGTCTCATATAAAAATCTTTGTAAAGAAATCATTCGCTGACTGGTGTTAAGGTTAGTCAGATTAAGAATAAATCAATTCAAATAGCATCTGATCAAAAGAATGCGTATTTCATTTATAATGTACGTACAAATTTAGGACGGAAATACCTGTAACAATTTATCTTGGAGAAATTCCGCAGAGACATGTTGGTTAAAAAGAAAGTCATAAATTTCGTTCAGAAAGAAGTCCGTCAGTCGATTGTTCCATCTGATTTGGTCTTCCCAAGTAACGAATAGCTTAATCGAAATACTCGTTACGAAATAAATTGCGCCATTCTACGTGCGTATATACATAATACATGTTATAGACCTCGTTATTTTAAACTGATACCAATTTTAATGTAATGTTTATTTCAATATAATGTGTTAAGTACGTATATTGAATGAATTTTACCCTCACCGACTTTCGCAGAAGTCGTTGACTGGTTTATTTAGCGATTTCTGTAACGGAATAAATATTTAAATTTAGATCAGTGGGTGTTTGTCCCTGCGCTAACCGGTTCCGATCGAATCACTTTGTTTGACAATTCGCCGACTATTTTCTGAGGTTTTTCATTTTTTCTCTTTGTTAACGCTTTCTGCTAACTTTGGATAGTTTATCTGAGAGCAAAAGCTTTTCTAGCCTTATACGTACATTATAAATAATGTATACCTCGTTATTACACGTATATACTTATAAGCACACTGTCACATATTAATTCATTAGATATTGGAATATTTTGTAAAATTAAGATTGAAAGGAAAGTTATAGATTGATATGATTGTTTAACATTCACATTTTCCAATCAAAAGAGTACTACAATTCTCTTTATCGATGTTATTTTAGAAAATAGGTGCGAAATAAATGATAAAATTTTACTAGCGATCTATCGCAGAAAATATATCTCCTAGCTTATTGTCTCTAGAAAATTCAAACATTTTCTTGTTAAAACATTGTTTTAAAACAATCTAGAGCTACAAGAAAATGATTGTGGGTGAAAGAAAGACTAAAACCCACGTGATAGGGCACATGATATTCTAAATAGCACCACGATAAATGTTGTACTTCTTCGAGAAACCAGTAAGAAAGAAGCTTCATGAAATAAAATTCAATTTCCCTGCTCATCATTTCTCTCCATCCTCTTTCTCGATATACATTTAGACACTTGTTTTTATCATCTTTGATTAGTTGTCACTCTCAACAGAGAATGGCCATGTAGCGTATACCAAACTTTTGCTATTTGGTTTTTAAGTGCATATATTGTTACGAGGAGGTAGATTTGTATTCGCCGTTATCTAAACTCTTTGGTCTAATTAAACTGATATGCGATTTCTTTCGATCAAATCGGTATAGGAATTCGGTAGATAGAAATATGAACAACTCATTCAACGTAACAACATTGCACAAATACGAAAAGGATGATTTTCTAAAAGATATACATACATATACATATGCGCGTACAAATACATTCATATCTACAGATATATATATATATATATATATAGAGAGAGAGAGAGAGAGAGATAGATAGATAGATAGATAGATAGATAGATAGAGAGAGAGAGATAGTTGGGAGATAGATAGTTGATCAATATGTCTGTGTTGTGTCAAAAATAATTAATGTAGTTCACTTCATAATCATCTAGAGTCGTTAGTTGTAAACTCATAAACCGAGGAAAGAAAGCAACTAATGGGGTCAACGTACCCACTATATACTTACGATCTTGGTTTATGGCCCTTGATAGAATTTCTATTGCGAAAGTTCTGAAATGAAATGCAATGCACTTTAATGTTATCAGACAAATCTTTGCAAACAAATACAAGAATGTTTAATTAATAAGATCCAATAAAAAAGCGGGATTAATATTAGAAAATAGAGTTGCTTTTCCTTTATCTTTACAATAATTGCATCTTTAACATTTGTTTTAAACTTTTTGCCCGTATTTAATTTTCGCCTCTTTCTTTTCCTTTCATTTCATATCTTCATTTTTGGCTTAAGTTGATTATTCTGAAGGATTAATTATTTTCGTAGAGATATAAAGGTGCGACTGAACACGCAATTCATATGGGAAGGTAAATTTTCCTTGGATTAAATTTGATTTACAAAGCATTTTTGTTATGAGAAGTATGTGACGTTTTTTTTTTTAATCTAAATTCGTTATAAAATCACGGCAATTGAACAGATTCGAAACAGCATTTGTAGTGTACGATTGCAAGGCATTCACCTTCACGTAAATGAATAGAGTACAAGATATGTAAGTGCACAAGTACGAAAGCAAATACAACATAAGTACACGCCTCTCTCTTTCTCTCTCTCTCTATCTCTCTCTCAATCTATCTAAATGCAAGGGGAACTCCAGAGGTTTTAAGACTTTATTTAGGAGAGACAGTTACAACTGTCCTAGATCATTGTAATTCTACTATATCCTTAATATATATCTAATAAACTGATCTGCCAACTGATGTTTTTCTTTTTAAAATCCAGACATAAGGAGACGGCTGTAACAACACTTTGAACACACCTTACTAAACACAGCTTGTCACAGCTGACTTGGTTGCAAAGTGCAGTCGGGATGTGAAGGTATTTTGAAATGTAGCTACGCAATAAAGTTCTGTGTTAAACACGGCTACAACGCTACAAGGAGGCTATGATAAGTGTCCTGGATAACTTCACTGTGGAAGACATCCATAGGACTTAGACGAATGGAGTGTAGCGCTACAACAAACTTCATTCAAGTCAAAGAATCCTACCTAGAAACAGAAACGAATTTGGTACTTGAAATTACAGCTTCTCCCGAAAAAACCCCAAAACATCAGGAATGCACTTTTATAAGTATATACATACATGCATGTTTACACACACACACACACACACACACACACACACACACACACACACACACACACACACAAACATACACACACATACACGTACATAACCTCCACACGCATATATAGCAAAAATAATGATGAAAATCAACGGATGGAATTTATAAATATTGTAATGTATCACTACACGCGTTTCAAAAAAATCACATGTTACTTACGATCATAGTCCATATTCCAAGAATAATTACGGTGCATTAAAATATTTATAAATTCCAACCATGGTTGTTTATTATCATTATGTTGTTTGTTTTTTCTTCTTTCTTCAAATTTTCTTCCATTTCTCGCCGAGTGTTTTCAGTACACCTAGGGCAGAGAAACTCATTGTATGCATTCCCAGTTTACACACGCAAATTCATGGCTAAAATATGTATTTAAAACCAAAAAATGGAGAACAAATGTACGAAAAACGGTTCACAATAAAAATGTCCTCACGGCATCATGTACCTATGTGATATCATGTAATAGCTAGAAAATTATAAAATTAAATCTGTAAGAAGAATAAACCATAGGAATCAAATATAAGTCTTTTCAGTGATGTGGAATACATGACAACATATTACTTGTAAGAATACTGGTAAATATTCCTGTCATGTCTTCCACAAAATCAAAACCGGACACACCTAACATAATGATTAGGAACAGAGAAAAATATAATGCACAGTATTTGAAATCAGCAGCCAGGTAGATTTTAACGTAATGTTAAAGATTAGTGAGAACTATAATTTTCTGATGTCTAAGTAACTTAATTAGATATTGTAATTGTTTCTTTTCAATATATTTTATTTGTGCATTTCATGGCTTACGTATCATATATGAATTTTATAGCTTACTATGAAACATTCGTGGGGGACAAATATTAATTGATGAAACAAGCGCTTAATTTGTGACACATATGAGTTAATTCATTACAATGCGAAACACATAGAATAAAGACCGGTCATTTAGTGTAATCAGAATTTGTTTCTATACGATTAAATCTGTGAGTGGGTTTTAATAGAGATTGATAAGTCACATAATCGACTGACTCATTTTGAACCTTGAAGACTTAACAACATAAGACATTTAGACGGAAACGATTCTTCTCTAAACTATACCCAAGGGAAATGTATTCAGTGTAGCTGGCTTAAGAACAGTCAGTGTTTACAATGTTGTTGTCTCTTTATAATATGATGTGACGCAATTTTTAATATGGCATATAAATGGCAATGGATCAGATCAATATAATTAATACGAGATAAAATTCAAAGGAAAAGTCTTCGTCCGGAATGTTAACGTTCCGCATTCTGTTCAAAGATCTACAAAGAAAATTAAATCTACAGAGTCAGAACATTCGGTTCATATTTGAATTTCTATTCCTTGTGTTTTATTTGTGCATTTTATGTATTTTGTTGGTGTTTGCTGTCAGTATAAAAGCAGAGTTTCTGTACGGAGGGAGTGAATGTCTATGTAACTATAGATTATCTCATCCGGTGATGTCTGTGTAGTTTCAAAAAAATCTACTTTGCGTTGCTGGTAAATTGTGAATGCTACACAATAAGCATGCAGAAAATATCCAGGTTAGCAACCTTAAATTAAATACGAACAGTCTAGAAGAATTTAGCATGAAATTACATTTTTTCAGCATTGATGTTACAGCTGTGCTGGAATCAGTAACACCAGAACCAACAACAATAACAAAATCATCACTTACATCATCATCGTTGTCGTCTCCCTCGTCATCATCATCACCATCGTCGTTGTCGTCGTCGTTGTCGTTGTTGTCGTCATTATTATCATCATCATCATCATCGACAAGAGCAAGATAAATAACAACAAGAAAAGAGACTTAGAAAAAAAAAAAAGAAAAAAAAACAGCTACAGTTGAAAACAGATACAAGAATAATAAGAACAATGTCAATAACAAAAGCAATAGGCAACGGTAGAAACAGCAGCTGTATCAAGTACAATAGCAGAAACCCGAGTGTAAGTAACACTCCCAGCCTGAAGTGCAACAGTAACAATAGCTTGCGAGAACACGGTGAAGTCAATAGCAGTAACATCAAGAATCAGCAGTCAATGACATCTCTACCAATAGAAACCGCGAGCAGGAATGTCAAGAGAAGCTGCAATAAGCATCAAAAGCGGCAAGAACATACATATATATACATATACATACATATATATATATATATATATCTATATATATATATATATATATATATATATATATATATATATATATATATATATATATAGTTTTAGGGAAAATAACCAATTTTCAAGAACTCATCGATGAAAATCCACTATCACATATAGAAAAATTAATAATTAAAAGCACAATAAATGAGTATAATATAAAGTAAAGTAAATATCATAAGATAAATATAATAAAAAGATTACACGTGTTTCATAACCAATTTTCAAATAGAAAAGAAATTTAAATCGATTAAAATCAATTGAAATTATCGAAAATAAATTCTATTCAAAAATATAGCTACTTGTCAGATCGTAAGTAGAACAATAATTAGATATATATCTCAACCAACAATAAGTACCAAATGAATTAATATACGGAAACTAAAACAAGCAGCACATATGCTTGGACACAACAACCTCCTAAGCGGATATGAGCAGCATATGGGATATATATATATATATAAGCTAAAATGAGTAATGGTTATGATGACTAAAAATATTCCAAAACTATGGAAATATTTTTTTCACTTTTTTTAAATGCGACACAATGTACAGTCATTTAAGCCATTATGAAAAGCAGTGGAATCAGTAATAACTCAGGCCCTTCTATCTTGAAAAATGCGGGAAAGATTACGTCTTGTACTCCTAGAGACACTATATTTAACCCTTCGTTAGTCAACTGTCCTATCCTAACATGGTTAGTTATGTAAAATATTGCTCGCTCTATTTGTTCGGAGTATATCTGTAATAACTGCTGAGAAATTAGAAGCACTTGTAGCTGATTGAGGTTAACATAAAACAATATACTAAAATGAATTACAAAATTAAGGAAAAACTAAAAAAATCTTAGATTCAGAATACATTTATTATGAAAATTCCCTGAGAATACACCATTTTGAGGAACTTTTTAATAACCGTGAGGAATATTAACATTAAAAAAATAACACAACAGGCAATCTCAGCTACTATATGCATTACATTAAAACTTCAACTGAAGATATAACATTATTTACATTCGACGGATATTTGTCTTCATCTTGTTTGTTGTTAACAAAACGTTTTGGCTGATATACACACCGGCCTTCTTTAGGTGTCTTGGGGAAATTTCGAACCTGGGTTCTTATTCCTAAGGTATTTGCTATGCTATTATTGTTCAGGTCACTGCTTGGAATCGAACTCGGAATCTTGGGGTTAGCAGCCCGTGCTCTTAACCACTATGCCATATGCCCGTAGGCAATTATGAAGTGAATTTTAGGGCTTATAAATCTAATATTTTTCTATCCTTCCTTAATACTGGTTCCCATATGCTGCTCATATCTGCTTAGGAGGTTGTTGTGTCCAAGTATATGTGCTGCTTCTTTTACTTTCCGTATTTTCCAATTGTGTTCTCTGTCTATTATTTTAACTCCATCCTACAGCGGGGGTGTCCCCATTTTTCCATACATGATCAGCTATACCCGATTGATCGATATCTCCTCGCGTCACAGCTTTGCGATGCTCCTCTACGCTTATTTTGAGGGGGCGATATGTTTCGCCTTTTTATAACCTACCACAGCTGCACGGGATGGAGTACACGCAGTCTTTGGTCATATTCTCTTCTATTGGTGGTTTTACTCGAAGGAGATATTTGCGAGGTGTTGTATATATAGAACTGCAAAGATATAACTATTCAATGAAATGAAAATGACTATAAATTTGTTACATAAGCAGATGGCGTATATTGTAAGTGAAACACATCGATTCAATAATAAAAATGGGTTTTTCTCTCAAAAGAAAATGTAATAATAAATCGAACCATGATTGCACCACCGCACTACCGGCAACACACTCTAACTGAGTTTGAAGAGTAGAAGAAGGCAGCAAAAAAAAAAAAGAAAAAAAAGATGCCTACTAAAAATTACGGGTATTTAAAAAAAAATGTGGTGACAACACACCCCATGTGACTAACGAAGGGTTAAAAAGGGACTGCTGAGTAAATGTTTGAACGTGTTTCATCAGTTCTCGTTTTAGTCAAGTATGACAGGGAAAAATTTCAATGGGGATAATGGTAACATGTAATGATTCAATAAAAGCAGAATGATAAAAGTAGCTAAAATATTATTTGCAGTAGCAAATTTGCATGAAGTATGACTGAGTAATGAAGATACCCGGCAAAAACGCAATGAGACGAATAATGAATATTACACGACAGTTACCTATGCTATGATTACAGCTAACAGTTAATTTTAAACCATGTAAACCGTGTGGCAGAAATTAACGCGCCCAAGAAATGAATCGCCGATGTAAGAAGTAGCATCATAATTGCAATTCGCCATTACTCACATCTTAGATGTGAGTGAAGACTTCACATCCAACCATGGGATTTCACAATCTTTCAAGCCAAACAATAGTCCTCTCTTTTCTGTTTTATCACCTGAGATGACTAGCAATGAACTAATAATAAGAATACCAACAACAATGATAATAGTAGAAATAATTTAAAATCTCTTAGTCACATGGGCATAGATAAGGCGGCACCAAAGGGATAAACAAATTTGAATGGGAACTTACATAAAGTATAGGGAGAAAAATGGTAAACACAGTGAAATACGATAACAGTATACATAATATGCAATGTGGGAACATGAACGATACAGTCCTCCTGATACAGGAGAAACTCCAACTAGGTCCAATCAAAGAACCCCAGCGATTCAAGATTCGCCGGCACCGATCTTTTCCCAAATTCATTGGAAGAGGGCACTTCCCTCTCCCACTTCAGTATTCTTTTCAAGAGGAACTTAAAATGTCGATGAGAGATTCACCGAAGACACGGCTCACCTGCACACCACTCCGAAGAGAATAAACCTCAACATTCCTAGCTTTCCCAGCAAGAGCTCGAGCCCCAGAGCGTATAGAAAAGGTAAGAGAAGATACTCCCAACGGACTGAGCACGAATTGTCAAGCAGTTCTGAGAAGTGGCAGTTTACTTTTAACCCGAGCAAGTGTTGGTGCGCATTGCTGCGAGCAGACCACTGAAAACGGGTCGGCAACAGACTTCTGCCGAGTAGTGAGGGTCGACTCTTTTGACCGTTTTGACTGATCTAAATTGATCAGAGTACAACCTATGCCAGATATGCTATATCTGGCATATACACTCTATGTTATAACGCATGAGGCAGCGGTAGTCGTATATAAATCTATTGGGAGAACGCACACGTTTCAGCTTCGTTGACCAAACCAAGAAAAGCGTCAATCTCTTTGCTAATACCTTCGCCAAAGTTTTTATCTCTGCATTTAGCAGGATTATGGGCCGGAAATTGTCTATAATATCCCCTGTATTGGCGTCCTTTCTCAGCAAAGTTAACACACCTCGGGCTACATACCTTGGAATTCTCCTGTTTTGCTGTCAGCTATGATAGACGTTTACAAAGAAGTCACCAAACAAACAGTTTGCCTATAACCATAAAACTTATGGAGCACACCATCTATACCGAGCTATTTGTTCTTTGCGCAAACTTTCAATTCTTCTTGTATCTCATCTTGCAGCAAGAAGTAAATGTAGGTACGAAAGTCAATAACTCTCTGTGCGTCCTATCGCTTTCTCTGAATCTTTGGTAAAGTGCTGCTCTAAGGCTGCATACATTTGCTTGGAACAATGGAATATACGCCCAGTCTGATCTGTCAATGAATAAAGTGTAGCTTGGTTGCCACGTCAGTCCTTTCACCACCCGAGGCGATCGGACAGGTTTCGTTCCTTCCCAATTTAGCGCACGAGCTCGAGCCCTGACAACGCAGCCTTCACATTTTCCATTAAAGAAATGCTCGAAGGCTAATTCGTCCTGCTAACACACTCGTCACAGTGCCACTTCTAATTGCCTCTTCCTCTTCTTTACTAACTAGGTCTTCTTCTAATCTAGTTAATGTATTTCTCTCTATCACATGCTCTTTACTAAATGCTATGGACTCATATTTAATTGCCCTTTTCAGGATTACTCACGACTTGTTTATTGTATATTGCTCTCGTCAGATGTCTTTTAGAGTGTTCGCTGATCCGGTTTCTTCGAATCAGGAGAACTTCAACTTCCAGTGGTCGGTTCTCAGTCTATGTGTCCTATCTAAGGAGACTGTGAAGATCCTAAATGGATTTCTGAGTTTTGAAAAACCTTGTTGCCACCAAATTACATGATAAAATATCTGCTAACTAACTAGCATGCACCAGCTTAATAATAATAATAATAATAATAATAATAATAATAATAATAATAATAATAATAATAATAATAACAATAATGAGAAGAAGAAGGAAAAGAAGAAGAAGAAGAAGAAGAAGAAGAAGAAGAAGAAGAAGAAGAAGAAGAAGAAGAAGAAGAAGAAGAAGAAGAAGAAGAAGAAGAAGAAGAAGAACTATAACATGAGTTTCAAGAAAATATAACAAGAATATCTTTTAATTAAGATTCCTAACATAGATAGACGTCCACAACTTTTGGTTCCCAATATATTTTATCGAACATGTAATACACAAAACGTAACGGGAAGTAACTGACATAATAAAATCAAACATTAACAATAGATACTTACGCTGTATGTCATTAACGATGCTCGAAAGTGTATTCGAGGAGAGGGTAAAGTAAGTTGGATGTATTCCAGTACATGAGAAGGAATGTTTAACGACAAAATCAATCCCGGTACGATATGAAATTAGAAGGAAGGGAAACGATCCATAGATATCTATAACGATGTAGAAAACTGCATATAATTTCCTTATTTCATGGGAACTATAGAATGGAAATAAATCCCGATACAAGCGAGATTTCGACGTAAAGTCACATATCAAAAATATTGCTTCCATAACTTAGAGCCAGTAGTCTACACTTTAGTTGCTCTGTCCGTAGCAACTATAATATGTTCTTAGATTAGAGCAATATTACAAACTAACACTACCCAACAGAAAATACCATGGTTATTTCGAATCCTATAAGATTATTTGAAGTTAATAAGGAACCATGAAATATATAATTTCTTTCAAAAGTATAAGGTTTCCTGAAGAATGTCTAAAGATCATTTGAAAGTATATGAGTTACAATCTTTGGAGATAACATTTCTGAAAACATTATTCTTTGTTATACACATAACAGATGAGGGGTTTTAACCGATAATTTTTACCTATATATCATGAAATAGATGCAACCTAAAAAGGACTAAATACAACTGTGAGCTTTAAATAATCTCCATTATGGAAACATGGTATAATTTATCTATAATATTATTATACTTTGACTAAAGGTGGAGAGGAGGGAGAAGTATTAGCAGGCAGGACAATGCGCTTGACAGGGCAATATGATGAGATGAAATTCCACCGTAGTCAATGTTGCCTTTCATGCTTTTAGGGTCAATGAAATTGACTAGCACTGGAGTCAATGAAATTGACTAATCTCCATTCCCCAAATCTGAGGCCTTCTTCCTATAGGAGGAGAGATAGTCATACACTGACTAGATGTTATTCATAACGCTTTTTATAAACGAAATTTGCTGTGTGATATTTTCAACTTCATATGAAGATATTCATAATTTCTCTAACCAACATCATGTACATGACCATCTAACAAACGAGAAGAAACTTAACTAGCCCATTACATAAAACAATCCGGGTGTGTGAAAAACATAAGATGATAGAATTATGCTTGGAGTCATTTGCTTAATCAAAGCTCAGATTGAACCACAACCAGTAGGGCAGCACATTCCATATAATGAAGGATATCTGCTAGATACCACTCAATTCATATTCTACTACCTTCAAAAAACCAAGAAATTGAATTATATGCAACAAGATAATAAATTTCTACAACTAAGGCGTGTGTTATCAAGTCAGTAAAATCTTTGACCGTTTCAATTCTTCAGTTTGTTTCCGAGATGTCAGATTTCATTGTTTTCACCCATATTTGTCTGATATATCTATACTTTAGACTGTTGTAAATATAAGTTTCATGTCTGCTGATTTGCTACAATCAGAGATATTCCATGATGCCTCCATATCGATATTCCATGATGCCTCCATATCGATATTTTACAGTGTGTACTTTCTTTCTTAAGGCGGTTGACTGAAATTTGAAGATTTAGCTGCTATTGCTAGCAGGTCAACAGACTGCGCAGACGCTTCCAGGAAAATTCATCGTAAAATATTTCCAGTTGACAAATTTGGCATTGAATATGTAAGATGTAAACCTCGAGTCTACCCAACAATTACTTATTGCAACAAGTAACTATCTTAGTACTGGTGCTTGCTATCTAAAGAACAATTTCCTCTTTTATATATATCGTATATTCACAAACATTGATGAACGTTGCATAAAGAACTGAATACTTTCAGTTATATATAGAAGCATAGAGACATATATGCATATATAGATACATATGTATTTATGTACATATATATCTATATATATATATATGTAGATATGCATAATCTCTTTTGTCTTGTATTATTCAGGTATAGAAAATACCAAATACTTCATTATACACGTGAATTTGGCATAATTTATTTTGGTATGGCTTCGAGGTTTTGTATATTTTAATGGGTTGGGTGTCGAAATTATATTAAGGGCACCAAAAGGATAGATTTCTTCAAGTTAATGATAATAGCTGATTTAATTGCGATAACCTGTGTAATCAAGTTATGTAATCAAGGCGGTGCTCCAGCATGGCTGCAGTGAAATGAATGAAACAATAAAACAATAAAAGAATATTTTCCTGGAGATACCAACTGCAGAATTTTATATGCTTTATTCTCCTGCAAGTGTGTATAACATTATTGCGCATACAAACCCACATACATACATGCATGCATACATACATACATACATACATAAATACATACATTCATACATAAGTATGTAATATATGCATACATATGCATATCCATGCCTATATGTGTATGAGAGAGCGTATCTTTGCATTTGTGTGTATGTGTGACATTAGCGCTAGAATGTAAATATGAGACTGGAAAGAATGTTCCCATACCGATAGTAGTGATATATAATTCACTGGCCGTTGAAAATTCAAAATGTGTTACTCACTGCTTGTCCTCAGGCGACTATAAAATGTAGAAATTTGCTACATAATAATCATGCGGTGAAAATGTTCGAACTCTATCACGAAAGCAAGTTGGATAATATGAAATATAGCAATTTTAAATTGACAATAAGATTCATACGTAAATACGAAGTCTGGTAAGTCATGTTGCTTACTGTGGTAGAGGTGAGTTTCTGTTGTTGTAGTTCCATTCATGGAACAGAGCACCCCTCCACCAAACTACGCAACATGACGATTACAGACAGAACGAGAGAAAAAATAGACATAGTTACAGACAGTATAATACAGAAGCCCATAAACATACACACAAGACCACATATAAATATTTAAGAAGGAATGAGAAAAGGAAGAAAATAAACGAATATAAAAATGAAACAGCTAAATAAAGACGCAGGTACAAACAGTGTAGTAAATAAACCCATATGCATGCTCACAAAGCACACATACTAAATACAGACATGCAGATATAGACGCAAACGCATGCGCAAATAAGGATACACACATCAGAAGGACAGAATGGGTTAATAAGAACAAGTGTAGACATATGGGATGGAGAGCACCTCAAGAGGTTACCCAATGCGTGATGAAATATTTTAGACAATGAACATTAAAATAGAAACTAATATGGTAATAATGATAAATCTGAAGTGAAGAACGAGTATATAGTGCGCGTGGTTATTTTCCAAAACGAAAACAAAAGTACAAAAAAAATAAAGAAATGACCATCCCCAAATATATACAAGGTCTTGCAGATAAATTGAGACAATTTTTATGATCCATAAAACTGGTTATAAATACTAAAATACTAAAATACTAAAATACTAAAATACTAAAACTGGTTATAAATACTAAAATAAATACTAAAATAATGGTAGTAAACAGATATAATTTTAATGTAACATTTATTACAACAAAATCATTTATTACAAAATATGGCCGTCCTTTTGAGAAATCACTTCCTCCGCATGAGAAAGAAATTTTTTGCAGCTGCTGCAACCTTCATCTTTTTCATTTTGCGTGTCGCACGCTCAATGCAGGTCTTTAAACTGTTGACACTCGAGTGTGGTGAAGCATTGGTCCTTGGTTGAATTACGCAACGTAAAAAGTAATCGTGAAGGCTGAGATCTGGGCTATTACTGGCCAGATGTTGGCCCTCACAAAAAATGTCACCTGCTCACCAAGGAAGACATGTGTAGCTTTTGACCCATGGCATAGTGCGGAATCCTGGATAAGCACCACGTTGTCAAGCTCAAACTTCTGCTCCAGCCAAGGTAACAGAGAGTTCTTCAGGATGTCCAGATGCTCCTTTGTGCCAATCTTCAAGCCAGACTCAATGAAGTGTGGATCCATAACACGTCCAATAATCGCCACGGCTCTAAACACCATCACAAAGGCAGGATTCTTAGTCTCAAACTCACACGGTTTGTATGCAATCGTCTCAACGTTCACAGAAAACTTCTTCTCGCCCACAAACATGAGAGTTTTTCCTGCACCTTGATGCTTGATGAAGGACATAAATTTTGGGCATCTCTCGGCTCTGATTGCTTTGGCTGTTAGGCGGTGACGGTGTCGTTGAACATAACTAGTCATGCCACAGCTCCTGATCAAGGTTCTGGACACCTATGAAAGGAATACATTACGTTCCTTTGCAAGAGTTGTCATGGATGTGGATGGGCTGGCTTCAGTCGAGCGTTTGAAGCCAGAGAGAAGCCTTGGATTGCACTCGGAATGACTTCGAGTCTTGTGATCTTTTCTATCAATCTTTCCGTCTTTTTAAATTGTGTATACACACGATAAACCGTTGCTTTTGGAAGTTTCGTCAACTTAACAATTGTATTGGCAGTGTGCACAGCGTGCGGCAAAACAACAGTGGCGGAACTATTCTGTTGTTCGCTATTGACATGAAAAATAAAGAGGAGGATTATATTTTCGAGCGAGCGAGATTTTGTCAAAAATTAAATATTAAACCAACTTAAACCCAACTGCTTAAATTGTTATCAATTTATTTGCAAGATCCTATATATATATAAATGAAATATAGAATGAATTATAAAGTCGTTACTGTTTTATGCTTAATCGTACGGTGGGAAATATAATATAAGCGAAATTCAGTGAAAGTGCTTTGGATAATATAAAAATGTAATAGTTTACATTGGTTGTGCATTCAAGCGAATGAGTCTGTTCTCGAAGAAGATTGTATGACATGCATCTATAAGAAATTGTATATTCCCGCTAGTGCTTGTTTCTTCATAAAAATATAGGTGTTATCTCTGTCAGTACCTTCGTTTATTTAAACTCCTTCAATGCAGGAACATAGATAGATAGATAGATAGATAGATAGATAGATAGATAGATAGATAGATAGATAGACAGAAATATGGAGTAATAAATGGAAAGATTCAGAATTGTATATAGTATATGTGTATATAATATATAGTTAATACATTTCACTGTAGCATTTAAGAGGAACAACTTGTCGTTTATAAATGTTTTATTGAACAAACTGCTGCGTTCTTCTAGTTTTAATAATATGCCCGTTTATTTTTTTTTTTTTTTTACTTATATTTTATGATTTTCCCGTAGGTTTTTCGGAACACTAATGTTCAAACATCCTGCTTCCTTATTTTAAAACTCACAATAGTGTCTAGATTGTTGACTGCATTCAACAATATAATGTGGAAGACTAAACATTGTAATCTTCATGATAACAGCTATACTTTTTCATAAACGTTTGGGTTTTCATCACAGGGTCGCTATGATCTGACAAAAATATATAATTACAATGCACTGCATAACAGAATACAAAGCAGGGTACATAAATATTGGTAAACAACGCGTACGTCTTATGGCAAACTTTATACAAAAATGGACGATTAATAACGAAATCAATAGCCATACGTCTGTACAAAGCTAAAATAAATATACATTGATCACTATACAAAATAAACGCTCGTTCGACTATGTATAAATCTAACGGTAAATATTCAAAATACGTCGGGAACACTTCATCAATCATATTACATTGATATTATTTTTGTACATGTGTGTAGGTTTGTGCATTCCTTTAAAGTAGAATGCAAGCTTTCCTCTCTTTCTCTCTCTTCTCTTTCTCCCTCGGTCTCTGTATCATGATGCACCACATCTTTTCTTCCTTTGCGTATATATATATATATATATATATATATATATATATATATATATATATATATACATGTGTGTGTGTGTGTATACATTTATTTATATTTATATATATATATATATATATATATATATATATATATATATATATATATATATATATATATATATATATATATGTATATATATAAATATGTATATATATGTATATATATAAATATAACTGAATATATATATATATATATATATATATATATATATATATATATATATATATACATATATATATATATATATATATATATATATATATATATATATATATATATATATATATACATATACATACATATATATATATATATATATATATATATATATATATATATATATATATATATATATATATATATATTTATACGTATATAAATATATATATATACATACACATTCATGCAATCACATATATAAATATAGATAGATTTAGATGTGTGTGCGTGTATAGTTTGGAGAGGAAGGTCTAACAACAAACCTTGTATGTTGAGAGAGGTGCAGAAAAATAAGGAGGAACAGAGAAAGGCGGAAATGAAGAGGAGCTACAGAGGAAGGGCATGGATAGAATATCCGATATCCGATTTGTACAGAATGCTGATGGTGTTTGCGTAAAAAAGGACGAAGAATCATTCATAAATTGATTCATGCATGCACACATACATACATATCTTTAGATATCTTTATATATTTACATATCTTTATACACACACTCAGTCACAAACATACACGAACACACGCATACATACGTACAAACAAGTATGCAATATATCCGAAATATATGCTCACGTATTTTCTCAATTGATGCATTGATTTGTTAGTGAATGTGAGTGATAGATTATTATGTTGTTTAAAACATTATCCGCTGAGAAGGGAAAGCGGTATAATAAATGGCATACAATGTTTGCTGGAATGTTGTCATGTCAAATAATGGACGGAACAGCTACAAATGGACGAGACAATGAGGAATAGTGATATGACCTGACCTAAATATGTTTGTCTGCTGCGTAAGTGTAATAGTAGATTCTGTTCAAAACGATATGAATGTATATGTACACATATTTATGCGCGTGTATGTGCATGTATATATATATATATATATATATATATATATATATATACATGCACATCTAAATCTATCTATCTATATATATATATATATATATATATATATATATATATATATATATATATATATATATATATATATATATATATATATATATATATATATATATATATACATACATACATACATACATACATACATGTGTGTATCTATATGTATGTGTATATAATATATATGTGTGAGTGTGTATGCTTGTGTGTCAGTGTTTGTCCTCCCATCATCGCTTAATAATATACCTTGGTGTGTTTACGTCACCGTAATTTAGCGTTTCGGTAAAAGAGACCTGTAGGATAAGTACTTGGCTCACAAAGAATAAATCTTGGGGTCTATGTGTTCGACTAAAGGCGGTGCTCCAGCATGGCCGTAGTGAAATGACTGAAATAAATAAAAGAATATATATATATATATATATATATATATATATATGCCTGGCTGCGTGTTAAGAAGCTTGCTTCTCACTTCCATGGTTCCGAGTTCAGTTCCACTGCGTGTCACCTTAGGCAAGTCTCTTCTACTATAGCCTCAGGTCAAATAGATATTTGTGAGTGGATTTGGAAGTCGGAAACTGAATGAAAAGCATCGTATATATATATATATATATATATATATATATATATATATATATATATATATATATATATAGATAGATAGATAGATAGATAGATAGATAGATAGATAGATAGATAGATATCTTTCTATTATAGCCACACAGGGCTAAATACAGAAAATGGACAAATTACAATGTAGAGCTTTTCTTTGGGGGGAAAGGGGGGATAATTTCGATCAAAAGGGATCGCGGAAAAAAAGGGGGAATTTCGATCAAAAGGGATCGCGGGAAAAAAAAGGAAGGGGGGGCGATCAATAGGGATCGTGTATCACAGTCAATGTAAAAAAAAATGGGGAACAGATTAGGTTTATCCGTGGAGAGAAAATTCTACGGAAAAGACCACGGTCACCTCAGGCTTTTTTTTTTTAAAGGTACATGAAAGTAAGTACCTTCTCTCTTTTGTCTCTTTTTGTTACAAGTCTATGCTTAAAATGGTGTCGTCTTTCATTCTTACCATTCTTGCCACATTTACCCATTTTTTATTGAAACTTTCATTCGACAACACTTTCCTCTCTATCCTCATCCTCCTTTTCAAGTGGTACTTGAAAAAGTTGACGAGGGACTGACCAGAGAGGAATGTGTTTGTTTGTAGACCTTTCAAACGCGGCCACCACACGCATTCTTTTGCCATAGCTATCAGTGTTACAAAAACCGTTTTTCATTCCCGTTTAAAGGAAGATGGCGGAACAATATTCACGATAGACTCGGCTGATAAGTGGGCTCGTCCCACACGCGACAACAGCCGTTCGACGAAGGTCCACAGCTCTGAAATATCTGGACACTGCACGAGTGCATGCAGAACGGTTTCGTCGCTCTGACAGCATCTCGGGCAGGTCGGTCCGGTAGTTTTCGAACCGTGCCTGTAGATCTTCTCTCGAACTGGTAGTGCGTCCCGATAGCATTGCCAAGCCAGGGATCTCTGGGAATTATCCATAGATAGATAGATAGATAGATAGATAGATAGGTAGGTAGATAGATAGATAGATAGATAGATAGATAGATAGATAGATAGATAGATAGATATATAGACACACAAATAGATATAGATATAAATGCATATATCTATGTTTGTGTGACTTTGTGTATGTGTCTGTGCTCCCACCATCACCGCTTAAAATATAAATTCTGTTGTTGATTTCTTCAACTAAAATCCTTCCCAGCGATTGCGGCCGCAGTCAAACGACTAAAACAAGTAGAAAAGTAAACGTATGTATATATATATATATATATATATATATATATATATATATGTATATATATATATATATATATATATATATATATATATATAGTCGACAAATCGAAGACAAGCAAACGCTTGTGCGATATTAAAATATAAATTGGAAACAATTTACCCATCGCACCCTGTATGTGTGTGTGTTAGTGCGTGGGCATTTCATACATATATATGTAAATACATTCACATGTCATGTATGTCTGGCTTTACACACAAAAATACACATTGAAGCACACACGTTGGTATGTGTGTGTGTATGCATATGTGTGTGTATATATAGAAATATTCATACATGGAGGGGTGGTTTATTGATAGAGTATTATGTCGGTAGGTGAGGGAGGGTCATGGATCTTTGCGAATGTATAAGCTAGTAGGGGATGGTATTAAGTTTTGTATTTGTGTGAAAGATTATTAGTAGACAACTAACAGCCAGCGGTGGAGGGCAAGTCAGATCAAAAGGTGTAAAGAAAGAGATGTCAAAACCGATGACAAATAGGAAACGAATATCTGAAACGAGTAAAGGAAAAAAATCAGTGAAAAGAAGAAAGAATGAATATAACGCATATTTAAAGTCCTATTGTGTGACTTGGTGCCCTCATTTTTGCGTACGTACCATTAGATACATACATTCATACACACATCCATAAACGTATGCATACATACATGTATGAAAATATACGCATACATATACATACGTACAGACACACACACACACGCACAAATACACACACACACACACATATATGCATATTTGTATGTATATATTATATGTAGACATAAGTAATTATGCATGTATGTGTATATATGTATATATATAAAGTGTAGTATATTGCCACTTAAGTGTGGCTGACCCCTAGGGGTGGATGTTACTGTTGCTTTTAAGTGGCAATATACTACACTTTATCGTGCAGTTACTGTTAATACTTCATTTAGAGAATTAACATTGCTTGTATATATATATATATATATATATATATATATATATATATATATATATATATATACACACATTATGGTCTGAAAATAAAGCAGTTACACAGTGAAAGTGTCATTCTTGATGTAAGTTGTGAAATTCACTTTTATCACGAATTATTTTTCATGCGGGATTCAATTTTCGTCGCACAACTGTGGCCTAATCACTGACGTCTGAAGATTGAGGGAATAAGTAAATTGTCGAAAAAAATGCTTTCCTGTATGGTCTTCACCTTTTGGGGTTCAAATCCCGATGTCACCTTTGATTTTTATTCATTAGCGGTCGATAAAATAAAAGACATTCTATGCTATTGCGTCAGGGGTATAGCGTATGATCTTCCCCTCAAAATTAGTGGCCCTATACCTAAATGCGAAACGATTATTTTCTCTATCCAGCATCGGTAAATGAGTGAATTCTCGCAAGATATAAATGAGCTATATTTTAGAGAAGTCTAGTTGAAAGCACGTCATTTCTTTGAAATATTTACATTGAGGAACACTTAGGAAACGTTTTCTGGATATCATTCCCTTGCAACGGTGAAAAAGATTATTTATGTATAAATTTGTTGCTTTTACATTCAAAATAAAATGACTCTCTCTAGCTAGCTAGAAGGCTTGCCTTAGCAAATTTACTGGAAAGATCACCAGTGAAAGCAACGTAAAAAAGAAGAAAAAAAACTACAATCATGATAGGAAAATAAAAGCAGTTTACTAAGAGACAATCTAATGATTTTCCGGCCAAAAGGAGATAGTTTCACGTTATGATTGATTGGCAGAAACATTATGAATTACTAGTGTCTTGCACAGTTTCTTTACGTATAGTTAAAACCCGTTGCGATCAACTTCATTATAATCGTGATCCACCGTGATCGACATTGTATATCAATTCTCCTGGGGTGATAGAATAAGACCAGTCAGTACTGCACCAGTACAGAATGCATCCACTAATTTCTTGTCTCAAAATTGCTAGCCTTTTACAACCGTTACAAATCACTGTTTAGTTTTGTACAGTGGCAGATCGACTTATACTCCGCAGACGCAGAACCTACAAACCTTGTGCATTCCACCTCAGTTAACTCGGAATGAAAAGACACACGAAATACCACTAAGCATATTATTGCCAGAATCTACCAGCTCGCTTCCTTACATATATATGTATATTAAAATTCTTTGACTATTCTCATGCGTTTTTGCAATCCCATTTTCAATTATTTCATTTCACAATTTACAGTACAGAATCACAAAACTGTCAGACAAAATATACTGCTGTATTTGTTGCATTCCTTTATGAGTTCAAACATCTCCGGGATCAACTTTGCTGTTCATCCTCCAGGATCAGTAAAAGAAATCAGCAGTTAAGTACAGTGCCTACTTTAATCAAGTAACCAAAGGCAGCTTTAATATAGAAACCTCCTCCCTATAAATTACTGGCTTTGTGCTTAAATTAGAAACAATGATGATATTCATTATTATCATATCGATGATACTGAGGATGGTGTGCTTCATCTTCAGCGTAATCAATATCGACAAAGCTAAGATGCTTCTTAATATTACCATTAACTTTATTTTCGCTACGACTTTCACATCACCATCAATCTAAACTGCATCATCATCAACATCACCTTCGTCTTCATGATCAGCAAAAGCATCAGCGACATCGTCATAATCATCATTATCATCATTGTCGTCGCCATCGTTGTTGTCGTTGCCATCATGGCCATCGTCTTCCGCATAGTCATCACCATCTTCATCAACTTTGCATCATCCTAATGATAGTGTACGTGGTAGTTGACTTTGATATTTCCTGTTTATGTTCGCTGTGGATAGTTTCGCTAGTTCCAGTAGTTATGGTGGGGGTGACAGACCTATTAAGTATGACTGGACAAATTAAAAAGCTCTTCCATCACGGTCTGTTTAATCTATGCCTGTGAACTAAACACGAGGCTATTTCGATCCTTCGATTCTTCTAGAATATACGGACCATTAACACTGTGATGGGCGCCAGAGTTCAAAGAATATTACTGAGAAATAGAAGATTTATATTCAAGTATACAAATAGGCTTAAACCAGTGAATAGTTAAATGTTCATCCTTCTCAAAATCGGAAACACACTGACATAAACAAACGTGACTTAGTGAAGGAAATGGCAGAGATGCGAAGAAAATGTTTTGCAGTATTTAGTTTCGTCCCGTTCGGATTGAGTTCAAATTAAGCCAAAGAAGATATTGATTTCCTTCTGTAATCGTGCGCACTGAGGTACCTGTGAAGTATAATGGTTCAATTTGGACATCATACTCATTTTCTATTACAATGTTGCTTTGTATCGAAGCCTACAATCATTATACACTCTTATAAATATATAGACATTTGCATACACAGACTTTCATTTATCAATAGTTTTCTGTTTCCTATCATTAACAACTAATTTTATTATTCAGGAGATATAATATTTTACAGAGCAGTATGTTACTGGTCTTCATTTTAATTCACTCTCATATATGAAAAGCAATAACAAGCACATTTTATTCTAGCTCTCATAGAGGACCTCTACTGGAGAGCCCATTCTTTTCTTATAACAATTTTAATAAATATGCGTCTAGCATCAATCAATAGCTGAATGTATAATGCGGTAAATTAAATACCTTTATGAGTCTAAATAAGTTTATTTAGACTCTAGTTTCAGTCACCATCGGAAACTAATGTTTATTTCAATTTTCTTGGGTCAAGAAAATAAGTTCCAATAGCAATTAAGATTTTGCGTACGTTTATATGAAAACCCTTGTAAAAATGTGGCATCGTGCGAATGGAAGCAACAGCTATGTATCTACATTATTACATAAGCAATAAAAAATTTATTTAAGTACGCATCTATATCAAAATATGTATGTACACGCATGCACACACACATATATGTACGTGCCTGCATGAGTGCGCGCGTGCGCGCGCGTATGTGAGTGTGTGTGCATAAGCCCTATACTTATACAGTACTACACACTTGAAATGAGGTTGTTTACGTTAGGAATTTAGGTACTCTGGTTGTTGCGTATGAATCTAAATGTTCTCTCGGTGTAATCTGTTTAGTATTAGGATTCCAGATTTATTTATTTTTTGGCCTATAAATATTGAGTTTCTTTCTCAAAGAAAGCTGACCGGGCTTATGTAATCATTGTTACATCTATTAAATTCAACAGCATAAGAAATATTTTTGAGGAATTTCGGACGTGATTTTTTTCAGTGAAAATGTATCGGCATTAAATTTTATCAGATATGTATTCTGTACGATAAACGATTTTTCGGAATAAGGGTGACCGCAGTGTTTGACTATTTGGTGTCGAGATTTTAGATAGCAATTGGCGATGGAAAGTAACTATTTTCAATATTTTGGATGTCTTTTGATTTTGATTATTTCGCGTATTCCAAATAACTTTTATTGGTCTTCACTACATATTGAAATGTGCCAATGGATAGCGTTGGGCTATGTGTATGCTAAAATATAAGGGAGAGTATTTGATGTATATCAGTTGTTTTCTTTGCCCTGTCCTTCGTAGTAGTTGAATATCTGTTTGTCTGTCTGGTTCTATTCTGTTAGTAGCTAGATTTTCGATCGTTTGCCCATGAAGCTGTAACAATCCATTGAAAGTTGTTACCATAATAGGCGTAGGAGAGGCTGTGTGGTAAGAAGCTTGCTCTGAACCACAAGGATCCGGGTTCAGTTCCACTGCGTGCTACCTTGGGCAAGTGCCTTCTACTATAGCCTCGTGCAGACCAAACCCTTTGTGAGTGGATTTGGTAAACGGAAACTGAAAGAAGCCTGTTGTATATATATATATATATATATATATATATATATATATATATATATATATATATATATATATATATATATCATATATGTGTGCATATGTGTGTGTGTTTGTGTGTCTGTGTTTGTCCCCCTACCATCGCTTGAAAACCGATGTGGTGTGTACGTCACGTGATCTAGTAGATGTGTTTAAGCCCAATCATTGTCCACGTTGTCATGATACAAAGTCACTGAAATATTTTGGCGAATGTATCATTAATATAGCCACATGACACCCTGACAGTTTTACGAGTTTCAACCAACGAATCAAATTGAGCCCACGGTTTCGATTCCCAGACCAGGCTTTGTGAGTGTTTATTGAGCGAAAACATGAATCTCCACGAGGCTCCGGCAGGGGTAGAGACGAACCCTGCTGTACTCTTTCATCACAACTTTCTCTCACTCTTTCTTCCTGTTTCTATTGTGCCTGTAATTCAAAGGGCCACCCTTGTCATACTGTGTCATGCTGAATCTCCCCGAGAACTATGTTAAGGGTACACATGTCTTTGGAGTGCTCAGCTACTTGCACGTTAATTTCACGAACAGGCTGTTCCGTCGATCGGATCAACTGGAACCTTCGTCGTTGTAACCGATGGATTGCCACGTTATATATATATATATGTAAGTATATATATATATATATATATATATATATATATATATATATATATATATATATATATATATATATATATATATATATATATATATATATATATATATATATATATATATATATATATATATATGTGTGTGTGTGTGTGTGTGTGTGTGTGTGTGTGTCTGTGTGTGTGTGTTTGTGCGTGTGTATACATATGTAATATTATCGGAAGTAGATCTGAAGTTTCATCTACAATCCTATTTCTGAGAGGAAAATACCAATTTGCTGCTTAAAGAATGAAAGGAAACAAACATTCTCTATTTCACTTTTACTATGAAAATCGATAATAACTAAATGAACAAAAACTTGCAACGTTTATTTTTATTGAATGTGAGACAGCGTGCTACTTTCAAGCCCAAAATCTTCAAGAAAATATTAACGGAAACAAAGTGTCATAAGAAAGGAAATGACATGGCTATAGACAGCAAAAAGCGTACAGTGGTACTATTGGCTTACTGCTGACATAGACTACATAAGAAATATAACGACATTTATGAGTTGTTTTTTGCTAACTAAATAATGAAGACCAATCATATTCTCGTCATCTTGTCATTTCATGTATATGAAGAAGGTTTTTTTTTTATATAACATATAATTCAATATGGAAATCAATAGGTCTTGCTTTATGAAAGATTTGGCTAACGTAATATTTTCAGAATATTATTTAATATGTTGGAGAGTGCAATAATTCTAAAAGTAATTTAAAGACTGTTTGCAGATGTTTGAGCATATAATATAATTGCGTGTACATGTGTTTTCTGACATATGTCTCCTATATGTGTATGTGCATGGGGGATAAAGTTTATATTTTGTTTTACCTCCTAATGTTTCATTTATATTAACTGCATTTGGACTAAACCGATTACTGTAACTTAAAATAGTATGAATGGGGAGACTTCTTCCGGGCATACATATCTGTCAGACATTATTAGACAATTTAAATTAGTTGTTTATTTCTCCCTTGAATTGTTTCTTAATCCTTTCTTTCCCTCTGCTTGACTTTCTTATCTGCTACATTTATTTCCTTTTTTCTCTTCCTATATATGAAATCATAGTCAACATGTCGATTTAGAGAGTTTAGACTGGAGATGGCGTTTAATTTAGATGATGTTGATAAGCGTTAGACGATACTCAATGCAAAGTTCCCCCATCTGGAGTATGTTGGTACTACTAATATTACATTTAAACATTAGGAACTTACTCAGTGTGCAATCTCTTTCACTGACAATCTCTTTCACTTATTTCAGACAAGAAATATTATGCTGTTATGCTCTAACACCTATCCACATAATTATACCAATATTTCTGTCTTTACTATTTAGACGATTGTTTGTTGGTTTATCATTATTTTCTTACATACTCCTCGTATCACAAACCTTTACAAAATTTCGCTTCTTGTAACTCTTGGAGCATATTGCTCGTGTGTATAGGTATATGCGTTTTTTTTATCAGATGTTATGTAAATGTCTCTATTATACTTAAACGATTCTTAAGTACTGCCCTAGTATTAATTTGATGAGATATAAATGTGCCTCTGTATTTTGATTATAACAGAAGTTGGCAGCATGGCCAGAATACTTGATAACAACTCTTGACAAGCAGGTGAACTTCTCAAGCATCATAGAATGAATTACCATACTCTAAAATATAACACGAAATTACCAACAGTTGATTTGGAATTTAAATATTTTGTCTGAATGTGCAAAGCCTTAGTTATTTGCATATTTTCTTTAGCTTTGTCAGATAACATCATAAATGGATCTTTTACTTTGATTGGATAAAATGCTATAATTTCAATGCAAGATTTAATTTAATAATAAGACCTACGAAAATATATTTGTGAAAATCTGAATTTAGTGAAATAAGTCAGAGAGAAAAGATATGAGTATTTAGTCTGAAAGATATTTGCCTTATTCCATGCTCTCAAACGTCATAAATATATTAACAATAATCTAGCTAACTCAGTATCAACGAAAGAACAACTTTGACTCAAAAGAACAGGCACACAATATACAATGGATTGTCAGGCCTACACAAAATAATTAGTATTCAAGTCGATTTACATCAGGTATTAAAACAAACAAGAGTGTATAAAATTATCTTTTTTAATATATATGTAGTGAGCATAGGTCATTTTAACTTACAAGAAACAACAAATCGCTATATTTGGTACTTGAACTTTATTACTACCAAGCATTTAAACATATTTTCTAACATCAGAATTTCACACATAGTATTCTCTATAAAAGAAAGACATCAAAATAATTCATTACACGTATTATCAAACAACATTTCATTTTCTCGAGAAAACTCACCCTCGTATGAAGAGGTAAAAGCCAAAAAAAAAAAAAAAACAGACAAAAAAACAAACAAAAAAACCATAAAAATATATTTTTCCGACAGCACTCCCGATACTTATTCAACACAAAATGCTAATACAATTGGAAAACGCCAATTATATGGAGGATTTTTCTTTGGCTACAGGAGGTATTATCCTCAGATTATTTATGTACAGAAATTTATGCTGCAAATAACTCAGTTGCCTTGTGAAATATTAATTCAGATCCATCGTGAGTTTCAATTCAGTTAATATATAGCACCATGGCACACTATACCTGCAAAAATGAAAACATGTCAAAGATTGTTATTCTATATCTACCGATAAATTATTTATAGTGTTATTGTTTTTTTTTTATATCAAGTATATATATATAGATTAGACGTCATCACTCAGTAGAATATTAGAAGATAGCAGCTGCAATTACCTCATAAACTAGATACCTTTGTTTTGCAAGAGATGTTATAATGTCACGATTTCGATACACTGTCATTGCCTATAAATTTCTTACGTCAAATTTCCTTGTGTTTCAGGCAAAAAGAAATTCTAATCTCTGAAGTATTTATTAATGATAATTTTTAGAGAACTGCTCAGAGCAATCCGCGTGAGGTAAGATACCATGTTGTATAATGCTAAGAAAAAGAAGCGTGATGAAATAGTAGTGTATCTCGCATTGTAGGTTTACAGCTTATGCTGCAATTTCAGACTACTTTGTTTTTCATCGATCACAGATCGCGATATTTTGTTTCGAGGAAGCTGCTCCAAACGCGTACATTTATCCGAAATTCAATGAATATTTATTCACTCATGTCAGTGGGACGCCTTTTCTATCTTAACTTTAAAATATTTTTCTCCAGATCAATTCCCGATCACAGCCATCACCACTATCGCTCTAGTCGGTAACGTCTGAACAGACGCGAATATAGTCTGAATATTAGTTTATGAGGAGGGATAGGTGATAGAGATGTATCTTCTCTTGTCCGGAATTGTCGCAATTGTATGAAAACATAATCAAAATAAACGTTAGCTGATTTCTTGAAAAAAACAAAAAAAAATGTGTGTTTGTGGTGTGGGGGTATTTTTTTAACACCGCAGAGTCCCGTTTTTGCATTTCTGTAAATCTGATTTTCTTGTAAATATTTACGAAACCATGTTCAATAGAATACCCGATAATGTGAGCTGGACTCTTGCTTAAGTTAAGAAAATATTGAACAACATATACATTACGCCCACAATAATAGGCCTAACAGTGTGTCTGCCCCAAATTTTTCAATAACTGAAAGCATGTTATCTTACTAAATGAGGTTAACTTGACTCTATTTTGAACATCTGGTCCTTAAATTTTACGATAGCTTAAATCATGTAATTAGGTAACATATGAGTAGTTAGATGTATGTGAAAAGAAATTGTACTGCTAAATTAATGTCACAGCATGACGTAAACCAACCATCGTTGCGGTATAATGATTTTGTGGGGTGATCCGAAGCTAACAACGTAGCATGGTTCAATTCAAACTGAAATGACTAGGCAAAATCAGCAGATGCATTTGAAAACAGAACTACACATTTAATAATGCAAATAATAAGGTCTATAGTAGCTACAAAAAAATAGTGATAACTTGTGAAACCAGCGTGTATAATTTGAGATCTGACGTGTAAGTCCGTCCTATTATACTTTTCTAAAAACAAATTAGAGAACTAAAACAAGAGAGAAGGGCTTAGTGAAAGTGTTTTGAGGCATTTAATGGCCTGTGAAACTATCGTACAAGCAGGCACCAGAACGTATGAAATATTACCAGCGTTACTTAAAGGGAGAGATACATCTGTGATTTCTAGCGGTTTAGATGGGATTGAATTTCAACAAGATAAAAGTTAAGTAATTGGGAATTGTATACAATTTCCGGTGTCGGTATGTCCGGTTACGAACACTTCCGGTGGGGTTTGCTGTCTAAAAGCTGCGGGAAAAGCCATAATGAATTGTAATTGAGACACTATATTGTTGAAAGCTTTAGTTATGTAAATACACAAGTGATAGTTAGATTCCAACTCAGCTTTTCGCGACGTGTGTTCTTTTCCATATTTTTTGCTGCTAAGTGTCTTGTTGATGCTTTTGTTGTCACCGCTGTGCTAGTCCTTGCTGGAAATATTTTAGTAGTTCTGTTTGATATTATCCCTGTTATTCGTGTTCACAATGCTATTGCTTGTTGTTGTTACTGCTACTGTTAACGCTAATGTTGTTACGGAAGAATTCTCCTTTGTCGAGGTTATCATAATAATGTTTTATTCCAGATGCTATAAAACAATTTCACATTATGCATAAAAATTCGAGTCTGCATGCGTTTATCAATATGTATATCTGGACATATGTTTGTATGCATATATGTGTGTATTTACACACACACACACACACACACATATGTATATATATATTATATATATATATATATATATATATATATATATATATATATATATATATATATATATAATATATATATATATATATATATGTGTATGTATATATATATATATATATATATATATATATATATATATATATATATATATATATATATATATATATATGTATGTATGTATTTATCTATCTTTCAATCTCTCTCTATCTCTCTCTATCTCTCGCTCTCAATATATATATATATTTACATATACAGGGTGCGTAAAATATTTGAGGACAAATTTATGTTTATAAAAAAAACATATAATAATAGATAATAGCTTTATCTATCAAAACATGACTGTTCCTTCTGACACATGGAGACCTTTTGCAATTGACCTCATGGACTTTATGGGGTTTTTAATCAATGGTCTGTTAAACTTGCTGGGTAAATCCAGGTGTTCTGATGATTTCAGAGTGTTTAGAATACGTTTTATGCTTTGATACTGGTGATACCTTTCCATCTTCAGTCTCTAGCTCCTAGGACTTATTCTTTGGAAGCCTAGTACTTATTCTATCGGTCTCTTTTGCCGAGCCGCTAATGTTGGTGGAACGTAAATACACCGACATCGGTTGTCAAGCGATGGTGGAATCACAAAAACACACACAAGCACACGCACATATGCACACGCACATATGCACACTCGCCCGCGCATTCATCTCTCGGCATATATACATACGATGGGTTTATTTCTGTCTATATACATACGACAGATTTCTTCCACTCAGGGGGCTATTGTAAAAGACATCTGACCAAGGTGCCACGTAGTGGGACTGAACCGGAACCATGAGGTTGGGAAGCAAGCTTCTGACCATACAGTCACTACTGCGCCTACATATGTTCTTTTACCCTATTGCTGGCTTCAGCCAGAGTCTGGGGCCATACTGGAGCACCGCCCTTGAATGTTGTCACGTGTCCTTACAACACTGTTTTTGGTGAAGAAGGGAGTTGGACGAAGCTACTCTTCTTTGTGTCTCCTGTCACGATGTGGACTCAACTGGGATCTCAGATAGAAATTGGTCCACGTGCTTTTTGAACGCTTCCACATCTACACCATGCAGATCCCTTAAATGCCTTGGCAGGATGTTAAACAGTTATGTTCCCCTGAAACCCAGGCTACTGCAATATTGGTTCCTTATTTGAGATGACGTAGACGGTATCTTTGGTATTATGCAGTACAATGAACCTCAGTGGTTGGTATAGCTTTTAATCCCAAAGTTTAGAGCTAGATCTTCACAGATCTTCCCTATATATATATATCTAAATGTATATATATATATATATATATATATATATATATATATATATATATATATATGTGTGTGTGTGTGTGTGTGTGTGTGTGTGTGTGTGTGTGTGTGTGTGTACGTACGCACACGCGCGCGCGCGCACAAACATACACACGCACGCACACACGCACACACTCACACCCACACCCACACCCACGCGCGCGCACACACACACATATATAGTATGTAGATATGTTTATAATACTCAAAGGTCACAATCTACATATTCCGATAATATTTTTCTGTGCCGACATAACATTTTTGCAAGATATGCATAAGAGTTAGAAATAATGGAGAATAGGTCTTGCAGAGTAATTACCTATCAAACTTAGAGAGTGGAAAAATAATCGGTATTATGTATTCACAATTATACACGTTTAATAGATTTTACAAATATATACGTGTACAATAAATAAAACATTTCCTGTCTATATCTCTATATCTATATATATGTGTGTGTGTGTGGGTGTGTGTTTGTGTGTGTGTGTTTGTGCGTCTTTATGTATGTGTGCGTGTGTATTTGAATGTATGTGTGTCGGTGTTCGTGATCGTCCCCCACCGCCATTTGACTATTAGTTTTGGTGTATTTACGACCGCGATACAATAAGGAATAAGATGTATACGTCCCATAACCGAATCGTGAATCTCTCAGACTAGACGTCTAGTTACAAGTATTTTCGTATGCTTTTTTTTTATATTAAGGGCAGTCCGATCGATTAGTTCCGGCTGATTCCGCTAATCAGCATATATGTATTTACCGTAAAAATCTATGTAAGATTTAGAGAAATGCTAATGCGTATACAAAAAAAAAAAATTAATTAATATAGCCACAATTACAGACGATTGAAATTTTCCATGAATTTTATATTGCGCCTCGCCTTTTACATTATTTTTTTTAATTGATATTAAGGGAAAATTGAGGTGAGAGGTGAATTCAAGCATATGAGAGAGATCATTGATAACTTATCATGGTGTTGTACAAATTCTGGTTGAAACATTTGAGTCTTCACGCAGGGAAGGTGCTAGTTCACAAATTATGGTCAGATAAAATAAATTCCTAGATGATTGGTAGTGATCTACGTCTGTCTTTTTTAAAGATAGATAGTCTTTATATGGGTGAAAAAATTGTCACCATGTAGACCTCTTTCGCTTGCTCATCCATGTACATCTGGCCAACTCATCATCACCCGCCTGAACACAACAGATCATTTCAGTACTTACTTATCAGTGAGTAACATCTCTACACAGTACCGGTCCGCATATTCAAACAAATGGGAGGAACAGTGTACCATATTCGAGCTTGGTACCATATCACATAATCCTGCACCTCCTCTTTGTTCGTAATCCCTTTGTTATCTCTCTTTCTCTCTCCGCTAAGATTCTCCTCCTTATCTCATTCTCGCCTTCGCCCACCTCTACTCACTCTTTCATTTCTCTTCTTTCCATCTCTCTCACAATGTTTCTCTTCTCAAACTAATTTCTGTCGACTTATGACGCTCACGTTGCCTTGCGTTCTTCATCACTTGCTGTCATTTTCTCATATACTGAAGATGTAAAACTCTACTGTCTTTTATTTCTTTCCGGCGAAAATTTCTGTGAAGGAAGACTTTTTTCGAAACGTTCGATTATTTATATCCCATTCAATTGCCCTGTGTTCTTCTAGTCGATTTTCTAATATACAAATAAATGAAACACACAAGCAAGTACAGACCATATGTATATTATATATATATATATATATATATATATATATATATATATATATATATATATATATATATATATATATATATATATATATATATATATATATATATATATATTTATATATATATATATATATATATATTTATATATATAAATATATATATTTATATATATATATATATATATATATATATATATATATATATATATATATATATATATATTTATATATATATATATATATATATATATATATATATATATATATATATATATATATATATATATATATATATATATATATAAATTGATAGATAGACTGATATAGGTATATATAGATGCATATATAAGTATGCATGTATATATGTATGTATGTATGCATGCTCTTTTCATATTCTAGATAGTTTTAAAATCCATATATCGTTAAGTAACCGGATAAATGGAGAAACAAAAAAAATGAATAAATAAATGAATAATATAGCGGTTAGCATTTGAACAAAACCCAAACTCATAGAGATAACATTTTAATTTCAATAGAAAATACTGTAAATGGGGAAAAAGAAAGAAAATATAAAATAGAATAAAATGCATTAAATGAGTAGTGAAAAACGATTTCTGTCGAAGTACAAAGGCGTGTCTGTTATGAAAATCTTTTTATGGCCAGTTCCGCGTCAATAGTTTAAGTAATCATTGCTTGTCTTAGACAACCGGTTTTATGTTTTAAAATCCATTACGGAGCCAGTCACCCTATTACGTATGGAATTCATGGCTGTGTATCACTTTTCCCCAAAATGTGTTGGGTTTCTTAAACAAAGCAATACTCTGAAACAGGATTTTGGCATTAATGTGAATTTCAAACTCTTTTTTTATATTTCGACCTGTCTGTATTATTATTGATTTTTTTACGTTGGAACAACAACACACAGGCACAAAAACCTCTAAGTATACATATGTGTGCATTTGTGTGTGTCTGTGTATGTTTGTGAGCCTCCGTGCGTGTATATATATATATATATATATATATACATACGCACATATATACGTACATATTAACGTGTGCACACACACACACACACATTTAATATGCATATATATATTACATGTGTGTATGTGTACGCGCATTAATATCTTATTTTAATTTTCGTTCTGGAATGCATACGGCATATTTAGCGTATAGAGATTTTTAACATAACGTTTATGAATTTTATTTTCTTTCAAAAATTACATTATGACTATTCATATTAAAAAACTCTGATCGAAATGGAAGCAATCGCATGTATCATGTTTTCTATTCCTGACAAACGTAAAATTGTACATACATACATACATATATACATACATACATACATGCATACAAACAAATATACATATGCATGTGTAACTACATACATATATACATACAAACAAATATACATATGTATGTGTAAATACATACATATGCATATATACATACACACACACACATATATATTAATATATATATACATATATGAATACACACACACACACACACGCACACACAAGATATTTATATTATTGGCCAAAGTTCTATAAACTTCAAACATTCGGAAATAATCAAGTTTCTGCGCGTCGGACTCTTATATTGAATTTGATTTCATTTTTGCTTTATTTCCAACTTGTCACGTTGGGATCAAGTGTTTAAGACAAAAGAATACATGCAACACGCAGAATACTGGAACAGGTGAGGGCAGTATTATTTCAAGTATAAAACCTTTAGTGTTATAGGGTAATTCAAATAGAAATACACTATAATTTAATTGTGATATATAGTGCAAATTATCAAAGGCTACCAATATATTGGATTCTTCTATTGTTTAGATCTTGTGGGAAAAAGTCTAGTGAGAGCAATGTTTATGGGTGCGATATAATGATATTGTCAGCATTCTGGCGAGATTTCTTCAGAAGGATGCGATTCCATTTCTACACAGTTTACATGACAAACAACTTTGTCAGAAAACAAATTATTTGATATACCTGCAACTATAAACAACGTATTACATATATCATAAAGCTTGCATCGTGCGCATATTTATATACATATATGCATATATACATACTTGCGTGTATACATGCATACATACATGCATACATACACAAATACACACACACACAAGTATATCTATATCTATATATATGTATATATATACATACATGCACACGCACATAGGTTGTCACATTTCAATATGGAAGAGTCAGAAATGGTTCTTTAATCTTAATTTTATAAACACACACACACACACACACACACACACACACACACACACACACACACATACACCCACACACACCCACACTCACAAACACACACACACACACAAATATACACATATACAGATATGTACGCGAACTTTCTCAATTAACTTTTTCAATTATTTATTCACACACTACAGAAACCTAAATGCAAATCTGGAAGTAAGTATAATGCTATTACTGAATAGAACAGAGGGAAATCTGAAGGTGGATGAGCTTCATACTACGCTCT